>NC_137023.1:5702070-5964570 GCF_032717465.1 Coenobita brevimanus | reverse complement strand
TCTTAGCTTTCTTTTGCTATGCATTCTCTGCAAGGGATTAATTATACCAGCTCTCAGCCTTTGGTTTAATGAGGTGTTGATAATGACCCGTCGACCATTTCTGTATAATTCTTGCTTCCCGTAGATTATTTAAGCCATAACAGTAGGTGAAAGGGATGTAAACAATCTCAATGAACCCCTTTCAATACGATGTTTTTACATACTCCTCTCTGCCTCCAGACGATTTTATTCAACTTAGTGAAGGCATTTCTTAGCGAAGGAGTTTATGGCCCAGTGGTCTCATAGGCTCATGTAAGGCTTATGTAAGGCTGTGCTGCTGTTGGTCAAAATGCTAGTAAAGTTCATGGGCATTTTCACTGTGGCGCTGCGAAGAATCAATATTGTATTCTGGGCAAGGTTATTCTGGTTGGAAAATATTTTGCTGTCTAGAAGTCAGAATATGCCAGCAGGAGAAAATATGATGGAAAACGGATGAAACTGGAAAATGGGAGACGTGTTTCTCTCTCTCTCTCTCTCTCTCTCTCTCTCTCTCTCTCTCTCTCTCTCTCTCTCTCTCTCTCTCTCTCTCTCTCTCTCTCTCTCTCTCTCTCTCTTTCTCTATTTTTGTTACGGTGGATAAGTCTTCCGTGGCAGCTTGTTAACGGAGTCTACCTTGTATCGGGAAAATGTCATCCTTGAGTTCAACGAGTAAATAGACCTAATCCCTCTGAGTCGCTAGGGTGGCCAACTTGAGCACTTGAGTTCGATCTTAGGGCCGGTCAGACTCTTAGACAGTGTTTGTTTCCTGTTCACCGATGTTCACCTGCCATTGCAATTATTGTGGCTTTGGATTAGTATAATTATTGTGGCTTTGGGTTAGTATAATTATTGTGGCTTTGGGTTAGTATAATTATTGTGGCTTTGGGTTAGTATAATTATTGTGGCTTTGGGTTAGTATAATTATTGTGGCTTTGGGTTTGTATAATTATTGTGGACTTGGGTTTGTATAATTATTGTGGCTTTGGGTTAGTATAATTATTGTGGCTTTGGGTTAGTATAATTATTGTGGACTTGGGTTTTTGGGTTAGTTTAAGAGAGAGACTTGGGTTCTCTCTCTCTCTCTCTCTCTCTCTCTCTCACACACACACACACACACTGAGTACTGGGTGTTAGCCTACAAATGCATAGCCTATATTGTTTCAGGTATAATGGAAATTTAATAACTGGATGAACTAGAGCTGTGTTTCTGTGTGCAAGCTTAGTTTGTGTGTGTGTGTGTGTGTGTGTGTATGTGTGTGTGTGTGTGTGTGTGTGTGTGTGTGTGTGTGTGTGTGTGTGTGTGTGTGTGTGTGTGTGTGTGTGTGTGTTAGTCATTACCGTGTGTACTCAAAGGATTACAGAGGAGATCAAACAGCAGCAGGCTCTAAAGAATTTGAAATACTGTTTAGTTTTGTAAATATGTTCATGCTGTGTACAGATTTTGCTTTTACTCAGCCTCTCATACTTCAAACTGGAGTGATAAATACAACTTTCACTGACACCTTTACTTATAGAAGGCTCCTCCGACATAAATACAGGTGACTGGTAGGTGTTGCTGTTGTTGTTAATCCCAATCGTCTACCCGTGCAGTACCATCAATCGTATGCAAGCCACGACACGTGCAGGGTAGTCCAGTGCAGTGGACAGGTGTTACCTTGCGAGGCGCGGGTAGGAGTATGAAGACTTGGTTCCTGGATGGACGTCGCACTGGCATCTCTCTAGTCGGTTGGCAGGAACTCCAGATGAGGTTTTACATCATCCCAGTATTATGTAATATGGCTACCACCCAGCGTTGTAAATGTTTTTCTCGGTTACGGAAAACAGTTAGGCTTGTCACTCGGTGTAGAGTCACCTGAATTGCAAAGAAGAGTAACAGAAATGACAGGAAGGATGGAAGAAATGGGACGAGAGGAGGGCACGTACAAAAAAAGACGGATAAAGGTGATGGAAGAAATACATAGCACAAGATTTAATAAGTGGATGATGGTGGCCATTAGTAAGAAGAATGCAAGGAAAAAAACATCAGTGACACCTACAGTGGCTTCTTCTTCTTCTTTAGGTATATCATATATTATTTATATCTAATATCTTTATTAACTTCACAATATCATCATCACGATTATTACAAATAGCACTATCTCCATCTTAATTATCATATTTTCATCAATATCATTATTATTATTCTCGTTACCCTGTATGGGGAAGAAAAACAACATACCGGTATATAGGACATTAGCGCGCCAAGCTAAAATGGCTCTCACTTCTATATCATCATCATTCAGGCCATCGATTATTCAGTATATTTTCGGCCATCGCCTGTCCAGTGGTAGAGCGGTAATCAGGCTGTAATTATATATTATCTAAGCGGTAAATGTCATGTAGTTCAACTCGTTTGAAGCAGTTATTTTATGGTCACCCACAAAATAGATCGTATATAAAAATATATGTTCTATCGTGTATTAGCGTAGCCTAGGATCCGTACGTCTCGCAAGGGGTAATATGAGACTGCAGTTGTTTTATTGCATTTACATGATACAAGCTTCTTTTGGGGAATATATTTTTTCAGTTGTAATACAGGTTACCCTACTTGGCATTTACCCTTCAACACGAGAGCGTGAATTTTATTATATTCTAGCTGTTTTCAAACAGTTGTACTTATTTGATGAGGATTTTTTTGAGTTAAAGGGCAGCATATGCCGGCAGCCGCATTAGTACGAAGTCTGTTCAGAAAGTATCCGACCTTAGACCTTAAAGAATATAAATAGCAAACCAGTTGAGCAAGGACACTAATCCCCCTCAAAGTAGGCCCCTTCTGACTTGACATGACACACGTAGCCCAGCGTTCGTTCCACTCCCTGAAACATTTTTCAAAGTCGGTTTTCGGTATCTTCTGCAGGTGCTTCGCCGCATTCATCATGATCTCTTCTCTCGTCTCAAATCAGAAACCCTTCAGCGATTTTGAGCTTGGGGAATAACCCAATGTCGCTCGGAGCCATGTCTGGTGTGTAGGGAGCCTGCCGGACCTGCGGGATGTTGTGCTTGGCCAAAAATTCCTGAATCAGTTTAGAAGAAAGGGCAGGGGCGTTGTCATGGTGCAGCTTCCAACTTGCCGCCTTTCAAAGGTCTGGTCTCTTCCGCCAAACTGCATCACGAAGACGATGGATAACAAGCATTACTAACTCAGTCGATTTAGTAATGTTTGTTGATAGTCTGACCATCTGATGCGTATTCATGATGCACAACAGTACGGTAGTCGGAAAAAAAAAAAAAAAACTCAAAATGCGAGTGCATTTCACCTTGATGCGGACCTGTCATGCTTATTTTTTGGCCGAGGCGACCCTGCATGCTTCCACTGGGACGACTGTGCTTTGGTTTCTGTGTCGTACCCGTACATTCAAGTCTCAGGAAGTCTAGATCGGGATTTGCACACTCCAGTATGTCTTGAGCAACGTTCACTCGAGAGAAGAGATCATGACGAATGCGACGAACACCTACAGGAGATACCGTACCTAAAACCGACTTTGAAAAATGTCTCAGGCAGTGGAAAGAACGCTGGGCTACGTGTGTCAAGTCAGGAGGGGCCTACTTTAAGGGAGATTGGTTTCCTAGCTCAGCATATCAGATACGTTTTAAAAAGTCCTAAAGCTGGATACTTTCTGAACAGATCTCGTATATTTCATTATTTGGGTGTTCCCCTAATCTAAATATAGTCGTTTGTCAGCAGGAAGAGTATAATAGCACTCACGTTGTAGGAATGAAAGAATTAACTTATATGTGGCTTTGAAAACATTATCACTTTAGCCCCCAAGCAACTTTTTTGTGTGTGTGTGTCTGACTCTGGACATAGACTTAACATCCCGTTTCCTGAGACACAGCAGTCCTCCTACGCATTATACACCTTCAAATGCTGAATAGAATTATTCTCATTGCCCTATAATAATAATATAATAATAATAATAATAATAATAATAATAGTGGTAGTGGTAGTAGTAGTAGTAGTAGTAGTAGAAAAAAAATAATAATAATTAATAATAATAATGATAATAATAATCCTGATAGGGATATGCCTCTTTATCTGATTACGTATTTTATGTTTTATTAAAACTTTGTTGGTAGGTGATGGCAACCATCATCCTCTCACTTTCTGTAGTGCATTCTCCTCCTTCCTTCACCTTTATCATTCTTTTTCTGTGTCTGCCCTCCTCTCTTCCTGTTTCTCCAATCTTTCATGTTACTTTTTATTACTCTTCTTTCCTTTTCAGGTGGCTTTACATTGACTGGCAAGTCAATTGGTTTCCTGTAGGCCAGGAAGCAATTTACAAAGCTGCGTGGTAACCATATAACCAACCCATAAATATTCCCTACTTGTCAACAAGTTGGTTGGCGGAGGGTTAGTGCCCCTCCCTATAAAACAATTAACTCAAAGACAAACGGCCACCCCTAACGGGATTATTGTGTCTGGCTATAAACAGGGATAGATTAGAACTTCCCACATCCCTATGGGATGTGTTCCTCTTTTAGTCATGAGTCTTAAAAAGTATGTGGTCATTACTCGGAGGCTCTTTGGGTCAGAGCCTTCAAACGTTGTCAGGTTAATCATCCAGCTGGCGGCTTCTGGTCAAATATGGTGGCAATCCATCAACCTGATCACTGGATATTATTCGGAATGTAAAAAAGCGGATTCCGGGACGCTGTCTCAGACACCGCTTAAGGCAGCCGTATTGCGGAAAGAAGTATAATTCCAATCGATTGATTATCCTCTAAGGTCGCCCGTGGTCAAAAGTGGGACTCTTCTGGATACTTCGGATGCCACTTAATTTTCCATAAATGGTTGAAGCTTGAGCCACCAAACTTGATGGACCTACAGACTGTGATGACCTAATGTGACATGCCCAAGATCGGTGACCTCAAGGTCTCTTTATAGCTTGGCTTCTAATGGGCAATGGCCGTAGGAATTTTTTTTTAATCAAAATTGTCTTTGCACAGTTTTATGGTGTTGTAGTTATAATTAGTTCAGAATGATACACTACCCGTTGAATAGATTTTTTAACTGTAAGATTTAGATAAAAGACATCGTTAACTTCTTCACTACTACAACGAAATACCTCCAAAGCTGAACAAAATTATTTGAGCTTAGCTGAAACGGAAAAAAAACACACACACACAAAAAAAAACAGGGTGTGCGGGTTCATGAAAGTCGTTTGGAATGATTCAGTATTTTTGTGTGGGTGTTTCGCCTCACTCCTCTAATTGTGACAGCTGTTATTGTGTGAACTTTAGAAGCCACGGTAATTGGATGGTATTATCCTTATCATGTTATTTCACTTCCACGTAATGGCATGAAATCTACTGTAATAGTCATTAACTCATAATTGTTGGACCCATCTAATAACACATTACCGTATATGACTTACGAATTTGGTCGAATAAGTGTAACCGTTCTGCATTTTTGCTTCCTACTACTTCATCTTTTTTAACGAAAAAATTTCAACGCTTATTGCATGCGAAGCTGTTTCATTTAAAAGAAAATGACCCCAGAACGAAAGCTGAATTCAGGTTCTGTTCATTTCGATATGCCTGGATACACTGCATAAAAAGACTGGGGATTATAGATGAAAAGACAGACTGAGGAAGACACTCTCAGAGTTGACAGATGTATATATGAATGAGTGAGAGCAGTAAACTCCTGCATTAAAGAATTAAACAGAAAGACTGCTAATTTGTGTCGCTAAACGGATGCTGTGTTCCCGTCGTAATAAGTAAAGAATGGGAGTTCAGAAGAACAGAGACCAGAATAGTGGCGAAGAAAGCCAGAGAGAGAAAGGCAACAGACTCGCTGTTGACCTTATAGCATCAGCTTTTACCGTATCACGCAAACGTTACTTAAAGAGTCATCATTTTCTTACATCATGTCTCTCCACGTAGTCTCGGATTTTTTCTCTCTAGTTTTCTAGTGCCAAAACTAATTCATATATTCATTTCTTCAAGCACTGTCACAAGCAAAAGTTCTCTCGGGAATCTTTTGCCAGCACTGTGTCCTGTCTTCTGTTCCTGCTGGTACTGTACGTCATAGAATTGTCTTCCTCCTCATCCTTCATATTGCAGTTACATAAAATTACACCTGCGCGTGTTGCCACACCAAGGGTCCAGAAGAATCGTATGATCTTTGTTGTGTGCAGCTTAATCTGTGTTATGCGTTGATCGTCTGTGTTGTAACCACAGTGTAAGACTATGTGATCCTTTCATTTCGAAGTATTGAAGTGCAAGTTAATCCTTCAGCATACAAAGAATTAACATGCACTTCCTCTTATCGCTTTAACCCTGCCTACCACACCACCTTACCCACCTGCTTTCCTATATACCGATCTGGCTACCTCCTCGCAAGCCTCCCTACCTACCACATATTTACCTCTCTGTCTACCTTCTTGCCTACCTCCCTGCCTGCCCATCTCCCTGCTTTATCCACATCCCTACCTACCTACCGTCCTGCCTACACACTTCTCTGCCTAAACGCCTCTCTGCCTACTGACCTCCCTGCTTATTTATGTCCCTGGCCGCTTACCTCCCAATTTACCTTCCTTCCGACCTCCCTGCCATCTTGTCTACCTCCCTTCCTACCTACAGAACCTACCTTCACACTTATCACTCTGCCTACCTACGGAACTACCTTCCTAATTACCTATGTGCCTACCACCTTGTCTGCCTATCTACCTACCCATCTATCTATCAGTCTATCAATCTATCTCTCTGTCTTTTATCTATCTGCCTACCGACCTACTTACCTACCTATCTGTTATCTATCTATCTACCTTTTTATGTGTGTGACTCGGCGCATAGGTTTCACAGCCTGATCCCTCTTTATCTATCTATCTGTCTGTCTATCTGCCTCTTTAGCTGTCTGTCTATAAATGTATCGATCTACCCACCAAATTGCCTACTTACCTACCTACCTACCTACCCTCCTCCCTGCATTACCCCTTACCTACCATACAACCTACGTATCTTCCCGACTCCATGCCTGCCTACCTGTTTACCTTACTTCCTTTCCTACCTCCATGTCTATTTTCTTACCTACTGTACCTCCCTGCTTGCTTTCCTCCACACTTTTCTGCCTAAGTACCTGCACCCTTAATTAGGTAACGACACGGGCGGGTTTAATTAATGTTTAGTAATTTATTCATTTATCTGTTTTGTGATTTGCCAGATTCCAGTGTGTTGTGTAAAAACTGTTATGTAGGCAAAAACTAATGCATTTTTACATCCTTTCCAGTGATACAAATTGCATGGCTATACTCATGTGAAAAAAAAAAAAAAAAAAAATTGGCTTTCATTTTTTTTTTTTTTTTTCACTCTCCCATGGGGTTGACCTGAGCGTGTCGACCACCAAGACGAAGGCACACCGTCAGCTATCAAGGATTCATTTGACATCTCGATCGCGAAAACCCGTCCATAATGGCGGCCTACACAGCCCGAACAGACGTATGAAAGAACGGAAGAAAACTCTGATTCTGCCTCAGCCGCCCTGTTGTCCTCGATTTCATCATCGGGCATATCATCGTCACAACCAGCAGGAAAATGTCGGCCACCTTTAATAACGATAGTATACGGCCGGTTAACTCCATAGCAGTGTTCCTGGCTCTGTCTTGCCTTTTTTCCTCAAACTCTGGTCTTGCAATTTTGTAATGAACGAACCTTGATTTTGACATTTTTAACTGTCTTTGGTAGTAATGACTTTGCTGGCTTTCGTCATCCATTTTTTTTTTTTTTTTTCAGTTTGGTGGCGTATCTTTCATTTGCTCAGGTTGGCACCAGATGATTTTATTCATGTAAAGACGGTCCTCCGGTAGCGGGGTTAATGAAAACTACACCTAAATGGCCATATCCAAATGCCTCCAAGCCTAATATGTCGTGTGAAGGTATTAAGAATAACTGAAAAAAGACGAAATGGTAGTGAGAGTAACCTACAGCGTCTCTTGTCTCTCACGCTACTATCAGTTCGATCGCCTTAACCTGACGGAGATTTCGTCTTTTTGCAGCCTAGTTCACCAAGGTCAGTTGTAGAGTTAGACAGCACTGCGGCTTTACTTCCTTTATGTAACTTGTTCATGACTAGCACCAAATACTAATGTTAATCTCTTGCTACAGCTGAGCATTCAGGATGGATTGATATTAATTTTAGGCAAAAGGTAAGGAAGAGAGTGTAATTTTCTTTCCTCTCCACAGATGAGGTGGGTGGACGAAACATGGAAGTGACGAGTGAAAAAAAGAAAAAAGTGGAAGTCAAGAGCAAAACTAACGTGAGAAGTGAAGATGTGGAAGTTGGAAGTGAGGATCTGGTAGTGAAAAGCGTGGAAAGAAGAAGAACGGCGAAAGAGGTGAAGGATGAGGAGGAAGTGGTGAAGGAAATGATGGATGAGGAAGAACTATACTTTATTTATTTTTTTTTTATCGAGGCGAAGTTGCACTTGACAGGTTGGCGATGATTGGTTGAATGCAGCATGTCCGAATAACATCGTTGTATTTCAGATAATTACTAGGTATTGATTCGCATTACCAGTAAGTATTTGAATGTTATTCGAACGTGTTGCATTCAGCCAATCTTCATCAACCCGAGGGAATTACTGTCTCGTGAACTAGAAAAGATGGAAGAAACAGAGAGGAGAGCGGAGACGGAGAGGTGCAGAGAGGAAGAGAAGGAGGAGAGGAGGAGGAAAGAAGGATGGAAAATGGAGGAGGTAGTGAGAATTAAAGAACAATTGAGATGGGAGAAGGAAACAAATGAAAATGATTTTCTTGACGAACAGACACAGAAAAATCAGAAAGAAATAATCGAGAGAATAAGAGAGGAAGAGACTTTAAGGAAATTAGATGAAGAGGAAGAGAGGAAGATAGAGGAGACGAAAGTGCAAGAAGTGGTGGTGGAGGAGGAGGAAGAGGAGAAGGAGCTGGAGGAAGATGAAATGGAAGGAAATGACTTACACGAGGAGGAAGAGGAAGAATGCACCTCCTCCCTCACAGACTCCTTTAGCACTTTTATCTGCCATCCATTTTTACGACTTCGAAGGTGTAGCTATTGTGATGAATCTTTATATATATATATATATATATATATATATATATATCGGACATAGGACTTACTCTAAGCTACTTTGGTGATTTCGTAAGACTTACTTAGAGATATATCTGCACATTATACATCAATATCCTCTTGTATGTGATTGAGACTATGTAGCTATTAAAGCTAAATGAATATAACACTAGAAAATGTTAAAGTTTATTATGCTAAATAAATCGTTAAGGAAATAATACCACAAAACCTCCCATACCACCTAGAATACGGCTTTATGTTCGATTTTTGGCTTCAGTGTGGGGAGACTCTTATCCCCAGCCTTCCCTCTTTTTAACCCGGTCCAACACACATCTTACTCTTGCCTAACAACTGTCTTGCCTTCCCATGACCTAAGACAAGTACACGACACAGATTCCACACCTACCTTGTCTTGTCCAGGGTGGCCGTTGAGGGGGACGGAAGTGTAGGGTAGGGAGGTGCAGACTGAGCAAGTAATGGGGAGCTGCGGGACAGAAATTCGCCAAATACTTCTCTTCATTAATTTCTCATTTCCTGCTGGTGGCATAAATTACTGAAGATGAGAGAAGCTTGGTGTGTTTTTCCTCTCACAGATGATTTTCTTTGATATAATACATCAGGGAGGAATATGATGGACATGTCCTAGGTGTGAAGTAGACGCATTGGAGTAGTAAGCGAATTTTTGTCCCTCATTGTACAACGGAAGTCAAAGTAGGGAAGGAAAAAAAAGTGGATAAGAACTGAATCGATTACTGCATGAAGATTAAATATTTGGGACCCTGTCTTACCTGCAGGCAATTTCTTCGTACGTTGAAATGATGATTAAATCTGGATAAGCCTGACAGGTAAAATCTGGCTGCCTAGTAACGGTGTAGTTAAGACAAATGGTGGTAATGTTGGAGGATGAGTGTATTTTTTGGGGGGTGGGGGTTGTCTGCCTTGGTCTTCAGTCCAGACCTTTAGAACAGTTTCCGTAATTACTTCAGCACAAGAACCTCTTTCTTGAAGTAAACGACATCGCGTCGCTAGTCAGCTTATATAATAGTCCCAGGCTGTTTGATATTATTTTTCTTTCGAAAATATTGCTCTGTAACTTTACGAAGCGTAGAGGGTAGATATAGCCTTAACAATCCAAATAAAGTATGAGAACCCTTTCTAAAATTTTTTTATGGGGGAACAGCATGAATAGACTAAGGTGGACGTCACACGGAGTCTATTGGTAATAAAAACACTGACCTTGAACACGGCATCACATCACAACTTTCAGACCATCACCAGATTCAACCAAACCAAAACGCATATATAATCCGGCGTATTTCACTGCTGAACTCAGTGTTTGCAGGCACGGGTTAAACATGTGTAATACAAAGATGTTTTGAACAATGACGGAGTTGCGAACAACTATTGTTTTCAGTTTGTAATTTTTGGCTGTCGGTGTTTTGTTGGATCTGTGCAAATATTCCGACGGATGTTGAGTGTTTTCACTACGATGACGTAATTGGGTCTCTTTGCTGCCCGCAGACGATTGTTTTGAAAAAATTAGGGAACCATTTATACTGAAAAGGTTGAGAAGTATTATACATTGAACTCCTCCACGTTGAAAGCGTCCTGGAAGCCTAATATAATCGTCAAGTGGAAGGAAGAATATGACAACCAATTCTCAGGGTTCATGGGGTAAATGCTCTCACTACCATAACTATTCAACTATTTACCACCACACGTCTTTATCCCGTAAGTGCTGATCGAAAAAGAATCGCTGCCGTCACTCGGCCCTTCTCCAACAGGCTACCCTTTCTCAAGCAAACCTCTCTCTCTCTCTCTCTCTCTCTCTCTCTCTCTCTCTCTCTCTCTCTCTCTCTCTCTCTCTCTCTCTCTCAAAACTGCATTTAAAGTCTGGAAAAAAAAAAGTAATTGAACTGAATAGGATAAAAAGTCTGCCATATATGCAAATCCTATTTTACGAAGTCATTGCTGGCCTGAATAAAATTGTCTCTACGTGGCAGAATCTAAAATACGTCATCGTAATGAAGGAAAAAATCTGTGTACAACTTATAACAGGGAGAACATATGTCATGACGAGGGAACTGAGAGGGTTTAAATAGAGAGGAAAGGTCACGGAAGGGGCGGAGAGGTGAAAGAGAGAGAGAGTGGGACACATGAAGATCTTTGTGAGAGAGAGAGAGAGAGAGAGAGAGTTCAAAGCTCAAATAATTTATTACCATAAAACATGGTTATTCTTACAAATCGGTATACAAAGTCACAGACAAAAATAGTCGTATCATATTCGATACATGATAATATCAACTACAAATCACTTAAAATTAACTCCCTAAGTTTAGATTTAAAAACATGTAAGCTTCCGGAATTAGTGATATCAGTAGGTAAATTATTCCACAATTTGGGTCCTAGAATGGTGATGGCTCTGGCACCAGAGTTTGTTCTGGCTCTAGGCACAAAAAGGTTATTTCGCTGTCTTGTTGTACTAGCTGTGTTTTCACTGACAGTGGACAACTTTAGATACCACTCAGGATAAAAACCATTGACAGCCATATAAACGGTGGTACATGTCAAAAATATGTTTATCTTTAATCGCTAACCACTTTAATTCCTTTATGATAGGGGTTACATAGTCATTCTTTCTTGCTCCCCGAATAGCTACTTTAGCTGCAAAATTTTGTAATTTCTGAACTTGGTGAAGTAAGGTATCATTTGTCGTACCCCATATACCTATACAGTAATTTATTATGCTTAGAACTAGAGATTGTACAAAAAATTTTCGAGTTGACTTATCCAAGTTTTCACTTATTTGATTTATTAATATAAGTATTCCCATGACTTTCTTACTTAATTGATTAATATGCACATCAAAAAGCATATATCTGTCGATGTAGACACCTAGATTTTTTACATTAGTGCCTGGGTAAATGTGCTCGCCAGAACAATTTGTGACAGTGTTAGGAGGAATATGTGATAGATGTCGTCTATTACCTATAAAGATACATTGTGTTTTTCTTGGATTTAGCATAAGTCCATTTCTAAGAAAATAATGTTTTGCAATCCGCAAGGTTCCTTCTGTTTTGGAGATAAGAGCCTCGAGATTATTTATAGATTCGGCATGGAGAAATTGGGTATCATCGCATCTTGCACCAAAGAACATCCATTTATACTCTCAGCTAGGTCATTAACATAGATGGTAAACAAGACAGGACCAAGGATTGAGCCTTGAGGGACCCCGTAAGCTACATTCAGTTTATCAGATATAGTGTTGCTCAGGCGGACAGATTGAGTCCTATTTTCTAGATAACTTTTGAACCAGAAGCAGTCAATATTAAGCTTAGCACATTTACTTAAAAGAATGTCGTGACTAATACTATCGAAAGCTTTGGAGAAAGAGAGAGAGAGAGAGAGAGGTGACGTGAAAGGGGTGATGGTATTTCGTTTCCACAGGTGAAACATGATGCCTGAAATACACATGAGTTTTAATGAAGTTACCTCCGAACCCTCGCCTCCGAATCCTCTCTTCCCTGCGTGTCTGCCTACCGACCTCCCCAGTCACCCCTTCCTCACTCATCATCTTCCTCCCATACCTACTGTGTGTGTGTGTGTGTGTGTGTGTGTGTGTGTGTGTGTGTGTGTGTGTGTGTGTCTGATCGTCCCTCACACCTTCCCCTTCTCTCCCTCATTTCCTCCTTCTCTCCCTCACCTACAAACCCTGTCCTCCGCTCACTCCCTCACCTACCTACCTTTTCACTCTCCTACTCCTTCCTTTTCTTACTTCCCGTCTCTTTTCCTGCTGTCCTTCCCTCCGTCCCTCCTTCTTCTTCCTTCGTGTACTTGTCCTCTCTCCTTCAATTTTTCTCCTACCTGGCTTTTTTCTTCCTCTCTCCTTCACTGTATCACACACTCAGTCGTTAGTTAACTGGTTCATAAACTCCTCTCTCTCTCTCTCTCTCTCTCTCTCTCTCTCTCTCTCTCTCTCTCTCTCTCTCTCTCTCTCATAAATTTATATAATCAATTGTCCCTTCACGTTTTTCAGTTATTTCTTCCCTTTCTTGGATAGCTACCAAACTGCCGGCCAGAAAATACAACGTATAGAATCCTGATGCGGGTGAACGGATACTTGTGTGTTCATCCATCCCTCTGAGAGTTGGTGGGTAACATGAGTACACAGGGTAACAGCAGGGGAGGACACTGTGATAGCTTAGATGATGCAGTGGCCTTGTTGTACACCGAGATAGTGGGCGAATATCTCGTCAAGGAATCAAGGCATATGTTACGGAGAGGAACTCAGCAACTAAGTGCTTGAGGGAGTATACTTCATTCCATAGTTTGGCTTATGTTAACTATTTTCAACTAAATTCATCCTTATATTTAATTATTTTTTTATGTTGACTATTATTCGGATAATTTCGTCTACCACTGTGTGTCCGATTCGTATTTTTCATTTCATCCTTTCTCTCATTTTCCCCTGTTTTAGGTCTCCGCCAGGCTTCCCTCCTTTATCTCTCTTCCTGTCTCCTTCTTTCAGTTTACTTCTTCCCCTCATTTCCTCCCTCGTCCCCTCATTTCGTCCCACCTTCCTTATCTCCCTCCTCCGCTCCCTCCGTCCATCCCCCTTTCTCACCTGCCTACCCCCAGTGCACGTGCTGTATGTATAGTGTATGATGTACCATGCCATGTGTCTGATCTTATTGTGATCAATACACTGTAACCAAAAAATAATCAGCTACATCTCTTTTGCCTTACCGACAACATTTTTTTCTTTATTATTGTTCGGGCAATAGTGATGTGCTAATTCATATTTCATTTCAGCTTACGGTTCATATTCTCAAATGTTTTTGCAGTAGTTCTTTGCAATCGTCATTGATTTCTGTGTGTGTGTGTGTGTGTGTGCGTGCGTGCGTGCCTGTGTGTGTGTGTGTGTGTGTGTGTGTGTGTGTGTGTGTGAGAGAGAGAGAGAGAGAGAGGGAGGGGGAGAATGATTTGAATGGCATAATTTTTTATTTTTCCTGCTACCAGACGATTTTATTCTACTTTACAAGTTCTCTAGTATGAGTGGGCTTAACGTAAGCAATACCAAGTTTTTCTTCGAAAAATCTCACCTATGTTATATAATATAATTAAATGTAGGAAGAACAAAGTAAAATGATACGTCATCGAATTGAAAGGACGAAGGAAAGGACCCGCATATGGAAGGCTTTTGATATATTTGAATAATTGGGTGGACCATTATTTCACTGGGCATGGTGTTGATAGTACGGCTACTTTTGCAGTTACTTTGTTTTGGGACCTACATCACCCCGTCTTTATGTAGGAGTAAGAATAGGGATGATGATTACGAGCGAGCGAGCAAAACTATGTTTACTCACAGTTAAGTTTAGAAATGAGCAGCTGGGCCCGACCCGACCGTCACGCTAAGCAGAGGCTAATAACTATACTTCTATGTGAAGCAGAGTTGAAATTCTTTCTGTATGTTCTAAATTCATTCAGTAAATTTTATTATCAACCAAAAAATCACCCACAAGGAGTAAGAACTCGAATTCTCGAGTTTTCCAAGAGAGTGTTCGGCTGTAAATGGTGAACGCTTCAATTCCCAAATCAAATATAAAAAGATTTTCCGTCGTAACACTGTGTTTCTTGGTATCAGCTCTAGCAATTAAATGTCGGAGATTCCGCCTACAATTATATATTAGAGGAAAATTGTGATAACATGGTGCTCACTCACTCGTCATGCGCTCAAAGTGCATTTTGCTGGTGATAGGAATTCTTGATTTTACTAGGCAGAAATGGTGGTGGGTGGTGGCTTCCATCATCCTCACAATTACTGTAATGCTATGTACTTTTCCTTCATGTTTATCATACTATTTTTGTGTCTGTCATCCTCTCTTCTTGCTTCTCCCATTCCTTCCTGTCTCTTTTTTTTATTATCGTCCTTCCACTTCAGGTGGCTCAACACTGACTACCAAACCTAATTATTATTTCTTGTAACCCAGGAACCATTTACAACCCAGGGTGGTGTTAAGCCTACTATGTTGTCCCTCTCAACCTGTACCACATGAGCGACATAGATCTACGTCCCCTTCAAAAACGCCGGTGACATAGGTCTACGTCTTGCAGCATTCAGAAGTCATTGCAAGATATCGAAGTAAAATGGAAGATAACAACATATCTCGCTAACTTCAGATATTTCTCCGCTACGTTTACAACACTGATTTAGGAGAGCGGGAAGCGAGTGAGTCTCCACAGGCGCACAGCCGCTCTGACCTGTCAGTAACCTTGAAGATTTCAGAGATCGAGTGGCACCAAACTGACTCAATTCAACCTACTTTCTGGCTTTGGTGATTACTTTTATTAATGTCAGGGAACATACATTGATGTAGTAAGCCCATTTACCCCCCCAAAAAAAAAAAAATCCAAAGTCAGTTCACAAGCTCACAGCCGCTCTGTTCTCTCAGTCACCACGAAGATTTCAAAGGTAGAGTGGCACCAACCTGACTCGATTCAGCCAACTTTTTGGCTTTAGTGATTACCTTCATTAGTGCCAGGGACCTTATATTGATGTGTTAAGCCCATTTAGCCAGAAAAAAAATCCGAAATCGGCTGGCATGGAGGGGTATCACTTTTTTTTTTTTTTTTTTTTTTTTTTTTTTTTGCCCAGTGCGGTATGGGTTAATTGGGTGGAGAGACGAAAATGTGGCGTTCACCTAGAACCTAAACCTTTACGCTTTTCCTCTCTCCTCGACACTGATGGGGCATTTATTTTCCTGCGGTTGATAGATCTGCTCTGCCAGACAGACCAGGGTCGATCAACAGCAACTAGGTGGCAATTAATCATTTGTAACCATTCACTGCCGTGATGTAGTGTTTTTCTATTATATTTTTGTTCCTAGCATACGTTTGAAATTCAGGACAGACGTCTAGTAGTGAAAGGGATAATGAAGGCTAAGTCTAGCTCATTCAGTCGGAGAAGTCGCTCATAAGTTGAATAAAATCGTCTGGTGGCAGCAACAATATAACATCCGTCGTCAAGGTGAAATATGTATCTGTATGAAGGTCTCGAAAGGATGAAATAAAGGATGATTTCCTTATTTTCTTTTGTTTTCTCTCCTGACTTTTCTTTTTGTGCACATCGGGGTCTTCATTGTGCTAACCCAAGCATTACTGTGAGTCCTCTGTGTTTCGTTCTTGCTATCTCCGGTAGATTTTTGTATGGGCTGCACAACTATAGCGCGTTCCCTCAAATCGGACAAAGACTCCTCACCCCTTCTAGTCCGTCTGATGGTGGGTAAATCTGACTAGTAACCATAGAGACTCATTATTAAAGTACGTCAAAAATCAAGCAATCTTCTTACCTTGGCTCTTTCCTGTTACTGGTTTTGGACTCCCTGAATTTAACAGAGAGCGATGGGTGATAATAGTATACTACTCACACGCTAATTTGGCCTAAAATTGTCATCTCTGCATCTTCAATGCTGAGTTGTAGCAGTTCGTAAACCTAACACTAGAATATAATGCTGCTCAGGAAGAAGTGCTTTGTAGATGATGTAGAGCCGTAACTTTGTTTCTTCTGCCACTGAGCTAAGTGGAAATAGCCGATAAGGGGCAGTTAAGGTAAAATGGGTATAGTGATGATGATGTGATGAAGAGGAGGGGGAGCGGGAAGATGTGGTGATGGTGTCGACGATAATATATCAGAGCAGCACATTAGTTTTACTTACCTTGTATTATCTGCTACCCGACATGCCCTAATGGATATGAGAGAGAGAGAGAGAAAGAGAGAGAGAGGAAAGGGGGGGTAGGGAAGGGGGGAGGGGTGATGGTATTTCGTTTCCACAGGTGAAACATGATCCCTGAAATACACATGAGTTTTAATGAAGTTACTTCCCTACCCTTCCCTACCTGCCTGCCCACCAACCTACCCACTATATCCCTCACCTGTTCTATTTATACTCTCTCTCTCTCTCTCTCTCTCCCCCACCTGCCCCTTCTTTCCCTCCTTCCATCTCTCCTTCACCAACAAACCATGTCCTCCACTCTCTCCCTCACTTACCTACCTTTTCCCTCCCCTACTCCTTCCTTTTCCTACTTCCCGTCTACTTCCCTGCTCTCCTTCCCTCCGCTTCCTTCTTCCGTCCATCCCTCCCTCTTCCTCCTTTGTGTACCCTTCGTCTCTCCTTCAATTTTTCTCCTACCTGGCTGTTTCTTCCTCCTTCCTTCACTCTATCACGCACTCGGTCATCAGTTAACTCGTTCATTAATCTCTCTCTCTCTCTCTCTCTCTCTCTCTCTCTCTCTCTCTCTCTCTCTCTCTCTCTCTCTCAGAAATGTTCCTTCCCTTTCTTGGATTCTTGGATGGCAACCAAACTACCGTCCAGATAACACCACGCTTAGAGTCCTGACGTTGGTGGTTGGATACTTGTGTGTTCATCCACGCTTGTCTGAGTTGGTTGGTAAGATGAGTGCACAGGGTAACAACTGGGGTGGGAAACTGAGGTAACATGGATGATGCCGTGGCCTTGTACACCTGGATAGTGGGTGAATTTCCCGCCAAGGCTCAGGGTGTACGTTACGGAGACTGAGCACAGCGGCTAAGTGCTTCAAGGTGTCTGCCTCATTCTTAAGTTTTGCTTTTAACTATTTCTCAACTATTTCCTCTGCTATATTGTTTGATTTTGCTAATACTAGATTTTTTTTGATAATGTCACCCATCATTGTTAGATATATATATTCCCCATTTAATCTTTTCTGTCATTTTCCCCCGTTTAAGGCCTCTATCCGCCGTCCCTCCCTTATCGTTCTTCCTGTCTACTTCTTTCAGCTCCTACTTCTTTCCTTCATTTCCTTCCACGCCCTGTCATTTCCTCCCTCCATCCATATCTCCCCTCCCTCCTTCCCTCTCTCCCTCCTCCTTACCCAGAAGCTCAGGTGTAGTGTGTCTTGTGCCATGCCATGTGTCTGAGCTTAATATGGCTCAGTTTAACAAAGTAATTTTTGACGTCTGTTTTGGCCTCATCCACAACATTCCTGTGGGACGCATTGTTGTGTCAGTAATGATGTATTAAATTATATTTCATCGCAATATACAGTTAATCATCTTCTGTTTTGCAGCATTTTTTTGCATTCGCCATTGATTTTTCTTAGACAGTGAGTTCGAAAACATGAACTGATGAGGATGTGTAAAATTTTACTAATGAACCTACTCAACCAGTTTTCCAAGAACGTTCCGGTAGTAACTAAGAACAAGATTCCAGTGAAGTGTTATAGATAATAAATAATATACCGTATATTTGTGCATATCAATCTATTTTTCATTCTTTCTGTCTGTCTACCTACCTACCGACCTACTTACTTAGCTAGAGAGAGAGAGAGAGAGAGAGAGAGAAAGAGAGATTTAAAAGAAGGACGTATCGTATGTGTTTCCTTCCTGCAATCAGACCATTTCATTCAACTTATGCATGACCTCTAGTTTAAATGTGTTTTAGGTAATCGACACCAATCAATTTTTCTTCGAAAAAAATAAAAATAAATAATCAAAGGTATTGTATGTGATTGAGGTGGAGAGGGGAGAGGGAGGAGGAGACCGAGGATGAGCTAGAGGGATGCAGTAGAGAGGTATATGAGAGAAGGGTGCAAGCTGGGGGAGGGCAGCGAAATGGCAGGGGTCAGGGCGACATGGAAGCAATTTGTTTGTAGCCACCACTTACAGGATTAAGGCGACTGACTATAACAGAGAGATAGAAGGGGACCGGCAATTGGAAGGCTTGTATTATGTATGAATAATACTGTTGTCCATTAGTTCACTAGGCATGTTGTTGATAGTGTTACCAGTTATGCAGTTGCTTTGTTTTGGGGTTCTGCATTACCCCGTCCTGATGTAAGTGCAAGAGTAGGGATGATGATGATGATGATAATGATGATGATGATGATGACAGGAATTCTTAATTTGACTGGGTAGCAGTGGTGGTAGGTTGTGGCGACTGTCATTCATTGACCTGATGCATAGTGCTGCCTACTTCTTCCTTCACGTTCATCATTCTATTTCCTCTGTGTCTGCCATCCTCTCTTCCTACTTCTTTTCATTCCTGCCACTTTTTGTTACTCTTCTTTCCACTTCAGGTGTCTCTGTACTGAGTGACAGTTCTAAAGGTTTCCTGCAACCCAGGATACAATTTACAACGTTGGGTGGTAACCATATAACCAGATAATATGGTGATCAGCTTATTACGATGCCCCTTGTAAGTGAGCGGAAAGGTGCAAATGCTGTGTCCACCCCAGAGCCAAACTTCCATACTTTTCCCCACGCCTCGCACGAGGCTCGGTCAGCCAAAAAAGAACATCGGTTCACTGCATGCGACAGCCCTGTAGGCGCGGTTGTTTGTCGGCGGTTAATTGATCCGCTGGGCCTGACAGACCAACGTTCATCAACAACAGTTAGGTAGCAATTAATCATTTGTAACCATTCAATACTGTGATTTGCTTTTAGCAGACCTTTCAACACAGGACAGAAGTTCATTGAAAGAGTTAATGAAGGCTAAATTTAACCCATTTAGTCGAAGACGTCTCTCGTAAGTTGAATAAAATCGTCTGGTGGCAACAATAAAATATAACGTCGGTCATCAGGGTGAAATATGAATCCGTATGAAGGGTCTCGCAAGCGTAAGGAAGACGATTTCTTATTCTGATTTTGTATTCTCTCCTAGCTATTATTTATTGCACTTTGAAGTCTATTATTAACCCGTGCACTACGGTGAGTCCTCTGTGCTTTGTTCTTGCTGTCTCCGGTCGATTTCTGAATTACACAACTATAGCTCGTGTACTCAAACCGGACAGACTCCTAAGGTCTTCTAGCTCAGCTGATGGTGGGTTAATCCGACTAATAACCAAGGAGTCTCTTTTTTCCTGATATCTAAGGCTTATCAAATTTCATGCAACTATGAACTAGTATTCAGGTAACGGAAGTGACCCAGTTCCGTCAGATGAAAACATATCAGCTATAGTGTAGGAGCCGACAGGGTGTAAAGCCTTGAACTATGTATGGCCACATTGGCAGGGCTCAGTTAATAGTACTCCCACCTTGGCTCTTTCCTGTTACTGATGTTGGACTCCCCGAAGCTAACAGATGGCGATGGGTGGTGAGACTATACCACTCATACGCTAGTTTGGCATGAAACCGTCATCTCTCCATCTTGAATGCTGAGTTGTATCAATAGATCAGCCTGACTCTTGAATATGCTGCTGCTCGATAAGAAGTGATTTGAAGATGTAGAGTGGTAACTTTTCTTTTTCTACCAGTGAGCTATGTAGGAACAGCAGAAAAAGGATGAAAAATTGGTTCATGCTAAGGTAAAAATGGTATAGCGATGATGATGAAGAAGAGGAGGAGGAGTAGAGAGATGTGATGTTGGTGACGACGACAATATATCAGAGCAACACATTAGTTTTACTTACCTTGTGTATTCTGCTTCCGATCATGCCCTAATGGATATGTGTGTGTGTGTGTGTGTGTGTGTGTGTGTGTGTGTGTGTGTGTGTGTGTGTGTGTGTGTGTGTGTGAGTAATACTCTCTCTCAACAAACTGCAGGCGATTTTATCCAGCTGATAATGTGTTAAAAATTGGGCTAAAAATCTCATAAGCCCTTCCCGTATACCACTGTATTCCACCTTACGCCAGACGAGTTTGTTCAACTGAATCATTGAAGATTTGGACGGAAATTAAAATCCCCAAATGCCCCCTGCTGCAGCCTGGGATCAGTTTCGCGTTCTTCCGGTCAGCATTCTACTATCTTACCACTTGTTGGTGTACATCTGTAAATTCTTAGACATTTGGAGGACAGCTTACCTTGCCATTGGCACGTATAAAACTTTTTTTTCCAAATACATGGTAATATGAAGGTGGATATATTATAGGAGGGCGTAGGAATTTCTATCCCACACGAAGGAATTATACTGTATGCAGCGTACTGTACTGTACATCTTTTTAATATCGACCTGATTTGCAACAATATTATGCGTGATGATACTGAGGTAATATTTGCCCCCCCCCCTAAAAAAAAAAAAAAAAAATCATTAAGGAAGAGATGTCACAAAAGTCTCCAGTTCAATATAAAATACGTCACATTGCCATGTGTTTGGGAGGGATATATTTACACTCTTGTTATCTCAGTTACCCTGCCCCCTGTACTGGAAAAAAATTCATAAATTAATTGAACCAGTTTTACACAGCTGACACTCAATCTCCTCTAACACACTCTAAACTGAAAAAAATCTTTTGATGTTAACATGAAATTTGTCTAGAGTTGTCCAGAACGTGAGAGGGTTTATGACACCAGTATTAACTCCTTCAGGCCTTTACGACCCTATCTCACCTGAATATAATCGTTTGTCGTTCACAGGAAAAGAATACTAGGGTCGTCCAGAACTTATGAGGGATGAGCTTGAGGCTGAAATAACAACTTTCTATCATGTATGTGTATTATTGTAGCTTTTTTCGGAAATGCCTGAAATGGACGGGCAACTCCACTATACTGTACACGTTTAAGCCATGTTTTAAGGGTTCTGAAGAGTAATTGATTCGTAGGGCCGAGGAACACCATTTTCTGTCACTAGGGACGTGACTCGCTCCAACCCAACCCTTCATGCAGATATAGAGGAGGTGTTGAGGTGTGTAAGGCGTCTGGATGTAGTCTGAGTAGGTGCTTGTGGAAATTTTGTGCTTGAGTTTCCGTGTTTGATTTCAGTAAATAAGGATGACAAGGGATTATGGCTTCGCAGCTCTGCGCTTAGACACTCCCGAATATAGTTTTTGCACTGAAGAACTCACCTGCAGAGGTCAGTTATTAAACCTGTCCATCAGACTGAACATGACCCTGACAAACACAAGTCCATTCCACCCAAGATTTCGAGGCTCCTGTAGTATGTTGCTGTTACATACTTTTATTTATCTCCGCATCATCACATCGCCGTGTACACACTGATGTATGTAATTCATGAACACTTTAAGGGCTTCAGCCTTACAGACTGAGATTCCTGCCGGATAGTTTCGTTCGGGTTAACTTAGGAAAATCTCATTAGGTTCTGGCACGGGCTCGAAACGGTAAATAAGGTGTATTTTTTTATGACAGAAAAGAATTAACCAAAGGCAGGAACCCTGCAAAAAAATGCTAAGGAAAACTAAATCAAACATAGCTAAGAATTAACCAAACACAGGAATTCTGTCAGAAAACTATAAAAGAAAACTAAATAAAACAGCTGAACTCAAGACTGCATTTTGAACTGGTAGATAGATTGCATTTAAAAGATTGTAGGTCATAGGCGAGGGAAATGCATAATGAGTATGTCAGTTTCACAGATAACCAGTTGCATATGCGAAGGAGTGGCAGTACCGGTAACCCTTGTAATGGAGACATGGCAAACAAGGAAAGAGAGTGCACTGCTATACGAGGTACTGCACGGCCGCTAATATGATGAGGAACGCAAGCCAAAAAGAATGAGGTTGAGGGGAGTCAGTAAGAGGAAGGTTGAGCTGAGATGAAGACCCCTGGCTCATTCGACTACTGCTTAGACGTACTGTATACTCTGAACCGCCTATCCCCTCTCCTCCCCTCCTTGCACATGAGAGCTGTACTCTACCTAAGGGTTAATGAGGGCTCTCTTCAAAGTCAGCAATTATATAGGGTTAAATACGGAATTGCTTCAGTACACCCAGTTACTTGGACGCAAATTTGGAGAGTAATGTGAACTTTCCATAACACAGCCCTGCAACAGTTTCGCTAAAATAACAATTATTTCAAGGTAACTGGAAATCGCTTATTTCGATAATGGCTCCAGTTTTTACCCAGCACGTCATGTTTAGCCACAAATTGTGATGTTATGTTTTATCGGGAGGAAGGGGTTTAGTTGAGTGACTCGCATTTTCTCATTATCATTTTTATTTCTGTTAACTAGTTTTGCCCATAAGGTTATCACTTATTTTGGCTCTGCAACGGATGAGATTTGCACAAATGTTCATATAGTATTGTTTGCTTATAATTCCCCGTATCTATCGTTTCCTAAGGGTAAGCCCTTTCCTCCCGGGACACTCTATATTTTATATTATATTCAGTCATCCTTATTATTTCTGTTAACTACTGTCAGCTGCTGTAGTTGTTCAGGTAGCTCCATGGTACTGTACTGCACATTTGCCGGGATATAAAAATGTTGTCAGTGCTTCTGGGATAGTAAGGTGGTTACAACAAATTTCCTTGTTAATTACGTTCATGGGGCAGTAGTGTAAGGAGTCAACACTAGGTAAAGGTGTGGAAAAATAAAAACAATTCACAGTTGGAGAAAAAATCATCTACAATGAGCCTTTAGTTGATCGGGAGAAAATCCTGCTTCCAGCACAGCACATTAAGCTTGTCTGATGCAGCAGTTTGTAAGAGCTTAGTGATGAAGAAGGAGACTTTTAAATACTTGTGTTCAAAATTTCCCTGCTGTAACAGACGGAGAACTGGAAGCTGGTAAGTTTGATGGCCCTCAGATAAGACTACTGATGAATGACCAGCAGTTCCCGAACTCAGTGAGAACAGGTGAAAGCAAGGCATGGGATGTATTTGCTGCAGTTGTATCAGATTTATTGGATCTACTAAGGCTGAACACTATCATCACGTTGTTGAAACTTTACTCAGGAACGTCCAGAAACTAGGGTGCAATATGAGTGTCAAAGTTTATTTCCTACTTCGTCATGCAGGCTTTTATCCTGAAAAACTTAGAGCAGTAAGTGAAGGACAGGAAGAGAGGTTCCAACTGGATGGAAAAACAATTGAAAGAAACGTATCAAGGGAGGTAGGACACAAACAAGATGGCCGACCACTGCTGGTGCTTGCGAAGAGATTGTGTCGACATCAAGGGAAATTCACTTCTCAAGAGAACTGCATTTTTAAATATTCCATTACTTTTTACTTGGGTTTTGTGAAATAAATTGAAGTTCTACGCTAATTCTCACTTTATTTCTTAAATCAGCACCTTCAAAATTTATAAAATCAATACTTTCCATTAGATCAGCATTTTTTTTTTTTTCAGGATGCAGGGCTGTGTAATAGGTCCCGAGGGAAAGAAGCGCCAAGGAAAATGAGAGGTAATGATAATATGAGTTATGTGTTGTTAAACTAAGAAATATTTTTGTGGATTTTGTTTTTAGCCTTTTATTAACTGAAAATAAGAAGTAACGTTTCTCACATGACAATCAGAAATACAAGACAAGTAAAAAAAATGTGTACGGAAACCTCAGCCGATAATTGTTCAAGTAACTGCTGTGATGGACGCCGTGAATAATGGATGGGAAAGCAATGGGTGGAGTTATTAGTGTATGAGCGGATAGGACAGAAGTACAACCATGAGCAAAAGTTTGCCGACACTTCACTGCCAGCGGTAGTATTAGAGATTCTACATTACTGTTTTTTATGTGACAGCAATATGAAACAGACAACAAATGACTAAGAGAAGGAAGCACATTCTCTGTCGTTTGAGGAGGAATGACAAATATCGAAGTCAGGACACAATGCAGACTGTGGATTGTTGGTGAACCTTTGCTCATGGCTGTACAGCCTAAAGGGTGGTTGATAGAAAGGAGGATAAAAGTTAGTGGAAGGACAGAAACCTGGGGAACATCACTATTGACTGAAACTGTAGGCTACATGGTCAGCATACATCTACAGCATAAATCATGACGCATAACACTTAAATTTTGGTACATGAGCCAACACACAAGGCGTCTAACTTACCCATTCATACGTGAGATTACTCCTAAGTGCTGCGACCTATATGGCGACAGTTACTCACAGGGCAATTGCTACTAAGATAACTCGAGTGAAGAATTCTCACTTCATTACTGAAAAAAAAAAAAGACACGCCTTGATTAGGACTGAAATTGGTTGTTAGTACCGAAGAATGCTTTGTACAGGACCAAAGGAAACCTAGGCTAGAAACAGAGTACTTACACGTAGGCTAGAATCAAAGGAAGCCTGGGATGGGATCAAAGGATTCCAAAAATTTGCTTTTCGTTATTGTTTGATCTCGTTTGATTTGGTTTGTGTTATGCCCTTTAATACTCCTTAGAAGGATACTAAATTTAAGACTAAAAGATGCCTAAGGTAGATCCGAAGACTGCCAAGGTTCGGGTAGAAGGATTCTAAGACTGAGTCTGAAGGATGTCATAGTTAGATCAGACGGCTGCCAAAGCTTAGTCTGAAGACTGCCAAGGTCTGGTCTGTAGGATGTCAAGGCTAGGTCAGGGGCTGCCAAGGCCAGGCCTGAAGGATGCCATGGTCAAGTCTAAAGGATGCCAAAGTTAAATTTGAAACATATGAAGGTTGGGTCGGAGGGACGCAAAGGTTAGGGTAGTCGGTTGCCAATATTTGGTCAAGCGGACACCAGCGCTACATGTAAATATTAAGCCATATTTAAGCTTGAAGAACGCCAGGGTCTGGGCCAAGGGATGCCAAGGTAAGGTCTGAAGGACTCCAAAGTTTGGGTGGTAGGATGCCGAGTCTAGGTTCATAGACAGCCAAGGCAATGGTGAAGGATACTAAGGCTAGGGACTAAGGATGTCATGGTTAGAACTGAAAGTTTTCAGGATACACGTGTGCTGTGGCGGGAACATTTACCCTCATTTTTGTTAACAGTGTGAACATATGTCTTGTGAATAGACGTTTTATCAGTATTTGTCACAGAACTAATGTGTCTACACCTGAAGTATTTTTGGCAGTTGTAATCCTCCTACCTGAATAAATACCAGGGGTGTATTTGGACCCTAGGCCCCAAAGAGGCGGGCCACATTTAGCAATGTCAGCTACATAAACAAGGATTTATTGCGCTTCACAGTCTTTGCCTACGATAAAATGGAAACTTGCTTAAAATCATGATTTACACACACACACACACACACACACACAATTTCTCCGTGTATACATCGTATAATATACTTATTTGTCTGTCAATATCTGTGTATCTATCTATCGTCCTACTTTTATAGTTATCTCTCTCTCTCTCTCTCTCTCATTATATATATATAATGCAATCAGCGATAAGGAGAGAGCAAGTAGTAAGGGGGAGGAAGTGGAGTCAGCTGAGCGTGGTGTGGGTCTAATGCACTGGTTTCCCTTGGGTCACACTGCCTCCACCTCCCCCTTCGTCCTCCCCTCTACCTCTTTTCTTCTATCCCTTCCCCTTCTCTCTCCAGTTTCCTCCTCTCCACTCCTCTCCCCTAACGACACCCTCACTTCCCACCACCCTTACCCTCATCCAGCCTCTCTTTCCTCTTTATATTTCCTCTCAAATTGTTTCTTCCGTTGTTTTCACTTTTTTCTTTTTACTCATTTTTTTTTTTTTAGCATATTACACTAGATAGCTTTTAAATCTCACCTTCATTATTTTCTACCACCTGATTTTCCATCCCTTACCACATCTATTTCCTCACTTCGCATCTGAAACGAAAAGGAAGGGAGAGAAGGGGAAAAGTGAAGGTGAGGGAGAGAGAGGAGGAAAGGTGAGAGGATAAGGCTGAGAGAAAAGGGACGCGTGACAGCTGGAGATATTCATGTCCAAATCTAGAGAGAGAGAGAGAGAGAGAGAGAGAGAGAGTGAGAGCTGTGTACTGAATAAAAACTATGGGGTGAATGTAAGAGAGGCCGGATGTTTGAGCAGGCGATAGGGGGCACGAGAGGAGGAGCAGGGAGAAGAAATGAGGAGAGGGGAGAGAAGGAGAGGGAAGAAGAGAGAATGGGAACAGGAGAGAATGAGAGGAAATAAAGGAAAGGAAGGATAATGGAAAAAGCAGAAGAATTAGAAAGAAGAGATTGAGGGGTCAAGGGCAATTAGAAGAGAAGTGAATGGGCGAGAGGGAAAGAAACGAAGAGAAGAACAAAAAATGGAGATAGGAGTGGAGAGAGAAAGAAATGGAGAAAGGAGAGACGAACAGAAGGAGGAGAAAAAAGGATATGGGAGCAAAAACAAAGAATAAGAGAAAATATATTAGAGGTCAAGGAGAAATGAAGGACGGGAAGTGAGTGAGGGAATGAGATCAAAATGCTCTGGTGTGAAAAATTCAGAAGAGTAAAAATGGGAAAAAGAAATATGAAGAATAAAGGAGAAGTTAATATAATGAGGGTCGCAGAGAGAGAGACAGACAGACAGAGAGAAGGAGGGGGGGGAGACCATAAGAGAGACGAAAAGAAAGGCAGAATAGAGAAAATCAGAGGGGACCCTGAATCTCATCCCTCCTCCTCCTCCTCATTTTTATCGTCCTGATCATCCTCTCCCGCCTCTTCCATTTCCTCCTCTTCCTCCTCTTCCTCCTCCTCCTCCTCTTGCCTCCACCTTTCATCATCTTCATCCTCACTTTCATCACCATCCTCCTCCTCCTCTTCCTCCTCCTCCCCCCCCCTGCTCCTCCTCCTATTCTTCCCCCATCACTCTGCCTCCATTCTTCCTCTCATCCCCCCTCCCATCGCACGTCAAGAAGAATGACACAATTCCCACATGTATTCTATCTACTCCAGTCGCTCTCTCTCTCTCTCTCTCTCTCTCTCTCTAGAACGCGGAGATCATGCGTGACAAATATAATTGAGTTTTACGATGCACTTTTTACAATGAATGATTGTACCAGGTCACTTGATATAATCTACTTAGATTTCCAGAGCGCTTTTGACAAAGTGCCGCATAATTATTCATAGGTGGATACGTTGCTGGTTAAGTGAGAGAAAGCAACGAGTCGTTATGAATGGAGTGGAGTCAGACTGGGCTCCAGTGACCAGTGGTGTTCCTCAGGGATCGGTGTTGGGATCAGTCCTATTTATTTTGTACATTAACGTTATTGATGTTGGCCTAAACAACTTCATTTCTAAATCTGCGAACGATACAAAAATCGGCAACACTATATTAACTGAAGAAGACAGAATTAGCCTTAAAAATGACCTTAACAAAACTGTCAACTGGTCAGAAAAATGGCAAATGCCCTTTAATGTAAGTAAATGTCAGGTACTGCAATGTGGGAAGAAAAACAAAAGGTTTGATTACGAAATGAAGGGCCAAATCATTAGCAAGTCCTTACTAGTTAAGGATCTAGGCGTACCAATTTCAGACGATCTAAAATGTTCAAATCAATGTATCTCTGCCGCCAATAGAGCCAGAAGACATTTTACGTATAAAAGCAAAGATATTGTAATCCCACTATACAAAAGCATAGTCAGGCCACACTTAGAGTTTGCATTGCAACTTTGGGCGCCTCACCTAATTAAAGATATAGAAATACTCGAAGCGCTCCAGCGTAGGGCTATCAAATTAATCCCGTCCCTGAGGAATAAACCATACCTCGAGGGACTCAGGGAATTAAACCTATTCTCTCTTAGAAAACGGAGACTCAGAGGACAACTAATTGAATGTTTAAAGATTCCAAAAGGCTTTAGTAATATTGATTCAAGCAAGCTATTCACAGTAATTGCGGAGACTGTAACTCGAGGAAATGGTATGAAGTTGCAAGCAAGGAGGGCTAATCTTGATACAACCAAAAACTTCTTCATTTACTCTGTTGTAAGCGAATGGAATAAACTCCCTGGGAATGTGATTGAAAGTGGTACCATAAATATATTTAAAAAGACACTGGACATGTATCGCGACGCAATTGGTATCGTTTAGTTAGGATGGAGCAATTATTGCATATTCGCGTCTGCATTCATCTGTCTATTAGACACAGACAGTATTTTAGGGAATATATAATAGATAAACATTCTATTCAACTTTTTATTAAAAAAAAAAAAATATTAAAAAAATTGCATGCTTAGAGTAAGTATGTGGCTGTATGCCCAAATTTTCCTTTTCCATATTATTCTACTTTCTGCCGATCCTATAAAATTCCTTCAGGTTTTTCATTCCTGCAAGGTATTACTTCCTTTCTTGTTTCCTGTACGGCAAATGCCGGAGGGTCTGGAGGGTGGGGGAGAGAGCCTTCTGCTGTGCTATCCTTTTCTCCTGCTCCTATGCACCGTATTAGTATTAAGGCATAATAGTGTTAAGGTCGGACCACCTCGTAAGGACCGTACGGTCTGTGTGGTCTGTGTATCTATGTAACTCTCGTTTCCTCGTTCCCTCTCTGCCCTCTCTTCCCACGCTTGTTTCCCATGGATCTTTATCTTTTCTTTATTCCTTCCATCTTTTCTTTCCTGTTATGCTTTCTTCGTTATTTCTTCTTCTATTCCTTCCTTCCCATCCTTTTTCATCCCCTTTTCACTCTCCCCTTCCTATCTCCTTATCATCTCTTTTCTCCCTTCCCACCTCTCTCCCATCTTCACTTCTTTCTTTCCTACCTTGTTTTCCTCCCTTCTTCCTTCCTTCCTCCATATTCTTCCTTTTTTCACATATACTTCTCGTAGTTTTCTTCTTCTCTTTTCTCCCTCCATTACTCCCATTCCAGTTTCCTTTTCTTTTTCCTCTACTCCCTCCTCCATTACCCACCTTCTTTCTTTCTTTCTCTCCTTCTTCCCTCAAGCTAGCTTTTACCTTTTCTTCTCTCCTCTTCCTTTTCTTTTGCTCTCTCTTTTCCTTTGCTTCTCTTCTCTCTTTCTTTCTTTCTTTCTTATTTTCCTTCCTTCCTTTGCCCTGTATTTCCTTCCATCTTTCTGTCCTTCCTCCCTTTATTCCTTCATTCATTACGGCCTTTCTTCCTTCTCTCCTACTTCCTCACTTCTCTCCCTCGTTTCCTTCCACCTTTCAATCTTTCCTTCTCTGAACTGAATTATTCCCCTCTCTTCTTTTTATTCTTCCCTCCCCTGTCACATGATCTCTTCCTGCTTCCTTACATCATCTCCCTCCTCCGTACTTCCTTCCTCTTGTGCTTCCCCTTTCGCTTCTGCCTTCCTTTTCTCTCCCTCCCTCCCTATAAATTTTTCCGTCTTTAGTCCTCCATCACTTTTTTCCTCCCCACTCCTCTCTGTCCCTCCATCTTTCTTCATCTCTCCCAATTAATTCCTTCATCTCCCTCCTTCTTTCCGTCGATTTTTCCCTCCATCTATCTTTTTAAAATCTACTTCCCTCCTTCCTCCATCTTGTCTGCTTCCTTCCCTCCCTCCTTCCTCCCTCCCTTTTCTGTCCCCCATCCTACCATAGCCTCTGTTCTTTGTCCCTCCTTCCCGATACATTCTTCAGCTTCTCTCTCTCCTTCCCTTCTTCCTTCCTTCCCTCCATCCCTCCCTCTCTCCCTCCTTCATCCTCCTTGTCCCATTCCTACATTATCCTTCCTTATTGTTTCCTCCCATCCTAGGCACTCTTTTTCCTCCCTGCTTCCCGTTTTCATCCCTTCCTTTCTTGCTTCCTCTCATTGCTTCCATTATCCTTTCATTTTGGAGCTCCTACTCTCTCTCTCTCTCTCTCTCTCTCTCTCTCTCTCTCTCTCTCTCTCTCTCTCTCTCCAAGCCTACCTTCCATTCCCCTGTTTCCCTGCCTCGCCCCATCTGCCTTTTTACTTGGTTTTCTCCCTACCTATCTTTCTCCCGCCTCCCTGTTTTTGTGTATGCTTTCCTGCTGGGCTTCCTCCTCCATGCCTTTCCTTCAGTCTGATTGCTTTCTTTCCTCCCTCCCTCCCTCTGTCTCATCTCTCTGCCTCTTCCTCCGTCTCTGGTTCCTTCCCACTTTTGCTTTTCTCCCTTCTTTCCCCCTACGTGCCATCTCCCTTGCTTTTTTGCCGCTTTCCTCATCCTCATGCGATCGATCCAATCTCCCTCCTTCTATTCCCACTTTCTTCTTTGAATCTCCCTGTCTCTGTGTCCCTCCCTGTCTGCCTCGTTGGCTATCCCCTACCCTCATGTTCCTACCTGCCTACCTCGTTGCCCTACTTCCCTACCTCCTCCCTGCCTACCTGCCATCCTCCCTATTCCTTTCTTGCCTCCCTACCTCTTCTCTTTCTTCCTCTCAAAGTTCTACCCCCTGCCTGCCTCGCCTCCTCATTCCTGCCTTCCTCTCTGCACCCTCTCTGCTCTCTTTCTTCCTTCCTCTTCCCTCCCCCCTGCCTGCCTCGTCCATCATTCGTGCCTCCGTACCTACTCTCTAGCCCTCTCGTCCTCCCTTCCTACTCTTTGCCTACCTCCTGTCTCTCCCTTTCTGCCTTTCTACTCCCTTCCTGCAATGTCCCTCATTCCTGTCTCCCTACCCGCACCCTGTCCAATTCCTGCCTCTCTCCCTGCCCTATGCCTTCCCCCTTGCCTCCCTTCTTTCCCTCCAACCTCCCCCCTTCCTCCCTGCAGCCCCACTCCTTCCCTACCTCCGTATCTTCCTCCTCCCTCATGTTTGTCACCCTATCTATCCATCTACTTCCTCCCTGCCTCCTTACTTGCCTCATCTTTAATTCCTGCCGCCCTCCCTGCCGCCCTGTTTCCTCTGTGAATCCCTCCCTGCCCCCCTACTTCCTCTGTGTATCTCTCCCTGCCCCCCTACTTCCTCTGTGCATCCCTCCCTGCCCCCCTACTTCCTCTGTGTATCCCTCCCTGCCCCCCTACTTTCTGTGTGTATCCCTCCCTGCCCCCTTACTTCCTCTGTGTATCCCTCCCTGCCCCCCTACTTCCTCTGTGTATCCCTCCCTGCCCCCCTACTTCCTCTGTGTATCCCTCCCTGCCCCACTACTTCCTCTGTGTATCCCTACCTGCCCCCCCTACTTCCTCTGTGTATCCCTCCCTGCCCCCCTACTTCCTCTGTGTATCCCTCCCTGCCCCCCTACTTCCTCTGTGTATCCCTACCTGCCGCCCTTCTTCCTTTCTGTATACCTCCCTACCTCCTTCCCCGACGCGTCCCTTATTCCTGCTTCGCTCCCTGTCCCCTATCCCCTCCCTGCGTCCCTGCCTCTCCCCTCCCTGCTCCCTGCCTCTCTGCCTCCCTGTCCCCCTCCCAGCCCCCAGCCTGCTCCCTGCCTGCCTCTCATCTCATACGGAGACCAAACCGAAATTGCTTCTCTCTGTAATCACTGATTAGCTTCCTGACTACACACACGCACACAAGTACACACAGCCTTACACACCCAGGCATACACAGCCTGACACACGTACACAGGTCAACATACAGAACCCTAAACATTGACGCATGTACACAGACCTACATACACATTTGTAAACAGTCTTACACACACACAAACACACACACACACAAACACACAACCATAAGAAGAATATAATTACACCCAGTCGTATATCACTCTCTGCAGTTTTACACACACACAAACACACACACACACAAACACACAACCATAAGAAGAATATAATTACACCCAGTCGTATATCACTCTCTGCAGTTTTACACACACACACACACACACACACACACACAAGCGTGAGAAGCATATAATTACACCCAGTCATATGTCACTCTATTGTACTTACACGCACATAAACACACACACACACACACACACACACACACACACACACACACACACACACAGGGGCGTAGCCAGCAAGTTGACAAAGGGAGGGCGGGAGAAAGATGTCTATAGATTCTTGAAAAGGTGGTGGGAAGTGAGCGAAGCAAGCCTATGCAGCTGGGGGGTCGGGGGGGGGGGGCCGCCGTGAGCCCTCTCCCCGGAAAATTTGTGATAATTAAGCACTTTTAGGGGCTTTGTGAGTCCTGTGGAAGTATGTATTGGGATATCTAGATGACAACTCAAGATGGTGAAAATGGCGAAAAATAGAGCAAGAAAATGATTATGGCTGAAAAAGAAACTTTATTAATGATCCTTATGGAATAATAGAACAATAATGCATTGGGAGTCTCATCATCATCATCTCTCTCTCTCTCTCTCTCTCTCTCTCTCTCTCTCTCTCTCTCTCTCTCAAGTGATTTATTTTTTGACATTTATTTATTTATTCATTTATTTCTAAATATTTACTGTTATTTTTTTTTTGCTTCATACAATTTCAAGACTTAAAGGGGGAGCGGCCGCCTCCTCGCCCCCCCTTCGCTACGCCCACACACACACACACACACACACACACACACACATAAGTCGAATGAAATTACACCCAACCATGTCATTCTCAGCAGTTACACACACACACACACACACACACACACACACACACACACACACACACACACACACACACACACACACACACACATAATTACACCCAGTCACACATCACTCTGTAGTTCCACGTACAGAAGCAGCCACGCTCACTTATTGCATACCCACAGGAACAGGTTCATATGTTACACTATTTACGTAAATATTTTTGCTGTCCTCGTAAAGAATGGGATGATCTATACTACAAAGGTACCGTATCTCTCCTTTCTGTGTGTGTGTGTGTGTGTGTGTGTGTGTGTGTGAACTTACATTTCATCCAGCATGCAGAGCTTGGTCTGTGGACGGGTAAGGTGGGGTGGGTTGGTGTGTGGGTGGGGTTGTAGGACAGATGGGATGGACGGAGTGATTGGGTGGGGAGGATGAGTGGGTGGAGAGACGTGGAGGATGGAAGGATGCGCAGAATGGGTGGGTAGGTGGGGAGGATGAGTGGGTGGAGAGACGTGGAGGATGGAAGGATGAGCAGAATGGGTGGGTAGGTGGGGAGGATGTGTGGGTGGAGAGACGTGGAGGATGGAAGGATGAGCAGAATGGGTGGGTAGGTGGGGAGGATGTGTGGGTGGAGAGACGTGGAGGATGGAAGGATGAGCAGAATGGGTGGGTAGGTGGGGAGGATGTGTGGGTGGAGAGACGTGGAGGATGGAAGGATGAGCAGAATGGGTGGGTAGGTGGGGAGGATGTGTGGGTGGAGAGACGTGGAGGATGGAAGGATGAGCAGAATGGGTGGGTAGGTGAATGGGTAGACCTTGTGGGTGGGGGAGTGGAAGGATATATGGCTTCCCTTAAGACAAGGTAGGAAAAATGTTTCTATTGGTAGTGAAAATTATATTTAACGTTTGCCTGTTTAACCGTATGAACAAACTCTGTAAGTGAGTAAATTTATTTGGGGATAACAAGAATACATTAAAAATATAAGTTGCAATAAGAAGTGGGTTAAATAGTCTACGTGAATTTCAGGAAAACACAAGCACTCAGTAGCAGATGGAAAATATGCGATACAGTAACACAATATACGTACACTCGATCAAAAAAGTATCGATGCACAGGGGGTGCGATGCCTACCGAAAAGGTTCGAACAACTGCTGACATTACCAACGTCTCGTTGAGTATCATCAGTGTCTGTGTATATAAACATTACATTTGCTATATGTTTGCAAGAGGATATTGCTAGTGGGCGATATATAACACCTCCCGACATCAGGGCTACCAGCGTGTGGTAGGTCGGATACTAATATTTCAGTGACCTTCGTCCTGTGGTCCCAAATGTTTCACGCATGTTGTGCACCGATAGTTTTGTGACCCAGTGTACAAGGTATTTAAAAAATAGCATTGTAAGACACACTGCTCTACGAGTAATAATGCACTCTCATTACTGCCATACCTCATGCACACCTCACTTCCCACCAGTGAGCACATCACCTCGCACTGTTGCATTTTTCATTACCGCAACACACACACACAGACACACACACACACACACATCCGTGCACATACATGTTCTCTGTGTTTTCTTTCATGTATTAAGGGCAACATGTTGTAAGCAATGAAAAAACACCACCATCACACTTAATTGTTTTTTTAATGCACACACACACACACACACACACACACACACACACACACACACACACACACACACACACACACTTACATACTTACACGTACACAAAACAGCAACAACAACAACAACATCAAAGTCTAAACAATGTACACATAAATGATGATCACAGAGTCAGTTTGGTACGAGATCAAAGGGTAAGGTATAAAGGAGAGGACCCAGCCTACAGAGAGGAACAAAGGAATACATTGAACCGACTTACCTGATGAGTTACGTTGTAGTGGCTGGGAGGAAACTGGCAGGGTTTGGGTGTACAGGGAAGAAGGCGAGGAGGAAGATCAGGAGGAACTTAATGGGGGAGATGGTGAAAAAGAAAATGAAAGGGAAACGGGGAGGAGGAGGAGGAGGAGGAGGGCGGAAATTAAGGTGAAAGAGTACAAGAGAGGGGGCAAGTGGCAGACGATGTTTAAAAAAGAAAACAAAGTACAAGCAAAGAAATGAGAGAGTAGAGGGGAATGAGGACGAGAAAGTGGAGGAAGAGAGAAAGAAGCTAACAGGAAATTCAATAAAAGTCGAAGCAATGTGAATGGAGAGAAGTGGAAGAGGGAAAATGAATATGAGGTAAAGTAAAAGAAAACTGGACAGAAAAAACTACCTTATGATGTTACCAAGGACAACAAGAAAAAAAATAAAAGATAGAAAGAGTTAAGTGTGGAGACAATATGCTCCTAGGTGCTCGTTAAATTGGGTTAAAGGTAATCTTCGTCATACTAGTGGATTAGCAGTTCCACGTGTGATTTTGAAACTGTTTTGTTATCTCCTTATTGCATACTGTGACACTTATCGTAATCATCATCATTAGTACCCTGATCAGCATTACTGCCATGATCATCATCATCATGATCATTATCATCAATATTACCATCGTCATCATCATCATCATCATCATCATCATCAAAACCAGGAACAGAAACCATATTACACGAGAAACCAACACAGTAAGGAAAAGTAAAGTCAATTAGAACTGGGATGAAAGAAATGGGTTAAAGAAAGTGTGTAAAATATGAAGAAGGAAGAAAATTGTGTAACGTAAAGAAGAAAAGAAATTATTTAAAGCTTGAATTTAGCTCCTTCAGTCCGGTGAGGTATTTTTCATTTTGTCTTGATATTTTTCAGTTATTTTTATACAGCTTAATTTCTTGAGCCTTTTCAAACAGAAGGATTTCATCTAGCCTTCAGTAATTCCATCGCCACTAGAAGTTTTCTCTGAGCTCTGTAAACTCGTATAGAGGTAGAAAGATCAAAAAGGAAAATGCGTTATGGTAATCAAGGGGATAAAATGCTGAAGGAAGTGCTTAAAGTAGGGTCTTGTAAAGTGTGGATCGAAAAGTAAAAAATATATATAAAAAGAAAAAAGGAAAGAAAGTGTTAGTATAAAGTATAAATAAATGTGTGCATTCAGATATTAATCCTTGCATCCTCAGTTGTTGTGTTCTTGCTGCTACCAGACGATGTTAATCAGCTTAGGAGAGCAGCTTAGATAGTGATGGGGTAAATGGACAATAAATCTAACTCCTTCAGATAAATAAAAGTCTCTCCGTAGCTGAAGGGAATTGTGTGGTGACAAAAAACATCTTAAAGGAGGTAGTAGTAGTAGTAGTACTAGTAGTAGTAGTAGCAGCAGCAGCAGTAGTAGTAGTAGTAGTAGCAGCAGCAGTAGTAGTAGCAGTATTAGTAGTAGTATAGTAGTAGTAGTAGTAGTAGTAGTAGTAATAATAGTAGTAGTAGTAATATAGTAGCAGCAGCAGCAGCAGCAGCAGCAGTAGTAATAGTAGTAGTAGTAGCAGTAGTAGTAGCAGCAGCAGCAGCAGCAGCAGCAGTAGTAGCAGTAGTAGTAGTAGTAGTAGTAGTAGTAATAGTAGTGTAGTAGTAGTAGTAGTAGTAGTAATAATAGTAGTAGTAGTAGTGTGGTAGTAGTAGTAGTAATAATAATAATAGTAGTAATAGTAGTAGTAGTAGTATAGTAGTAGTAGTAGTAGCAGCAGCAGCAGCAGCAGCAGCAGCAGTAGTAGTAGTAGTAGTAATAGTAGTAGTAATAGTAGTAGTTGTTGTTGTTGTTGTTGTTGTTGTAACCCTACGTTCATCTTAATTAGGACCCAGTAGACTGTTGGCTGAAAATGACACCATCCCTTTGTCCATCATTCTTCCTTCAGGAGATAAGGAAGTTTGTGGGACGTTTATATAACCGGACAGTAGAGTCGTCCGGATATGTATGTGCCACCGTGTGAAGGCGTCTCTCTCTGGCACCAGTTTTAGAAATCACTGGACTGAGGAGATACAAAGGAAAAATTAATCTGAGAGAGAGAGAGAAAAAAAAAATGGAGAAATGAATTCCCCGAGATAGGCAACTAAGGCCATATAGCCCCGCTGGGCTACAGGAGGGCGCTACCCCTCCCGGCGACGGTAGCCCGGGCGAGGCTCGAACTTGCGACCTCCCGATCACAAGCTCAGCGCTCTACCACTGTGCTACCGCGCCCCCAAGAGAGAGAGGGAGAGAGAGAGAGAGAGAATAAAACCGAATCACCCGAGACTAAGGTGGCTCAAACTCGTCGTGCTCTTAATCCCCGCTAATGTTGCAGCAGTCAATGGGAAGTGAGACGGATTATGTTGCCGAGACTCCCCAGGGACCGGCGCAAGAAAAGTCGGGCAGTGTTGCGAGGTTAATGGTGTCTCTCACGGGGGACTACGACGGTTGGTGTAGCATTATTTTCGTTGCAAATATTGGTGTCATCATTATTATCATCATTCTTCGTATATATTTTCCATCGTCATTCCTTCTTTTCCTATTCATCATTCATCTGTAATCATTCATCAGTGTTAGTCATTATCATCATTCATGACTGACGTCGTTCATCATCGTCATCATCACTTATTCTGTGTCATCATTCATTATCCTTCATAATTATCATAACTATCATCCACCATTCTTTATCATCGTGAAATATGTTATTTCATTTCAGCTCTAACCTACTGATGTTTAGCCTGTTCCATCCAGTCCCTATAAATATGTGAATTCGCTTTCCTGTTTTGCGTCTTCTCAGTGTATCTCTGGGTTGCCTTCTGGATACTAAGTGTCCAGCTGTTACTCCAGCCTCGTTTTCGCGACGTTGAAAGTCAAGGTATTTTGACAAATCTTCATATCGTATATTGACTATCGTGCTGATACTCGTTTTCATGAGCACCGAAAGTCAATACGATATTGACTTTGGGTCAAGATTTGTCAAGATTAGTCCATGTTGCTCCTAAGGTATTTTGACTGATCTTGACTTGGTATCGACTTTTCTATTTTGTAAACACAAACGGTGTTTCGATTTCCATGATGAAAAATAGAGGCTCTTGTGGTGAAACAAAACAGTTCCGCGGAGACATCTTTCATCAGCTGTGAAAACCAACGGATCGTTGTGTCCATCCCAAGTCAGACTGTGGCGGAGTGTCAGCACTGCGTGTTACAAACTAGAGTGGTACAGTCCTTTGTGTGTTGCCCTGACATTACCTTAACATACCGCAATGAAGTGGCAAGAGAATCGGAGATTGCGTAGAAGTGGCCCAAAACCTTAGCAGGAAGCACGGAAAGCAGGGACCGCCCATGTGAAGGAGAGGAGACAGGACAATGGAGAACAGTTACATTAGTAAAGTGAATGTTAACTTTCAGGTTAATCCTGCATTAATAAAATTATGTAAGTATTCACAGCCTATTGTTATTATTCACTGTCATTTTTATTATTATTGTTATTATTTCCGCATGTCATTCCACCAACGATGGGTAAAGCATTAAGAGAAAATAAGATTTAATGCATTCTTCCAGGGTAGCCATGATGCATGAAGGTTTGTTACAATTGGATCCGATATCAAGTCAGTATCATTCGCTGATTATCCGTTCTGGCGACGGACTCCTGGAACTCAAGATCGGTCAAGATGAATGTCAAGATGATATAGACTTTAAAATGTCGCCAAAACGCGACTTTATTCACCGTGGACTGTATATATCCATTTCTAATTAAATATTTTTTCCGAAAGCATCCTTATCTCTATAGATCTCTTTTTACCTCTGTAGTTACTGTAGTACCTTCATTATCCCATGTAATCCTTTCTGAATACCTCTAGTATTACATTTTGAGTACAGTATTATGCTAAACTCAGGATTCTGAGATACAAGATAGGTTAGAAAATGAAGAAGAGACACACCATGTGCCTTTCTCTATAGGCATAGGGGGACATTCTAGCACTTCCTCCTTTCAGGTGAGGATGCGTTCGGAACATTCCATCGTAAAGCGATACTGTACATCGAGCAATAACATGGGTTCATTGGGGATACGGTTTGGGCCAAGGGTCACTCACCCAATGTAGTCTACAAATAAGTCTCCAGCTGAGATGAACTGGTAGTTGTATCACATCACTGCACTTCACTTGCTGTTTACTAACAAAAATAAGTCTAAAAACAAGTTTCCAACTCATCTCAGCTAGTAGTTACTTCACTTGGTGCTTAAACTCCAACACCACACAACTCTTCCATCAACAGCACTAACACACCCGAAAGTGACGAGTTCAGAGGCCATCTTGGAATAACCATATGACTGCAAGCCTGCTTGCCGGCGACTACATAAGCAAAAATAACAATTAGTAAATTGATCAGTGACTTTTTGTACAGGATCATAATGATCGTAATATCTATCTATCTATCTATCTATCTATCTTGATGGCCCTGGTCTTCATGAGTTGGTGTGACAGGTAACAGTGGCATGTTAGTGTTAGGGTGCGGCCACACTTGTCCGAAACATGTGATCGACAAGATGAAACTAAGCACCGGGTTAGAGCCGCTGCAATATCCGAGTCTGAACGTTGGATGGACCCCTGAGTCTCTTTTCTTGTCGATCACACTGAGTGTGGCCACATCTGTATGGACACTGGTTCATGTTGAGAATTTTTTAAGCAGAAGCATCTGATTACCTCCTGAAGGGAGTATGCAGTTACCTGAAGGAAAGAAGACAGAATGAGAGTATTACTGTATGTATGACGTGGGAGGGAGAAGATAATCCTTTACGTTGAATTTAGTTTGTGTAAATGAGTCTGGTTTTTAGTATGAATGTAGACTTCACACACATTCTGTTAGCCTCACAGTCCGAGAGGCCTCTCGAATGGTGCATATGACTGGCTGGTGGTAGCAAGAATAAAAATGTCAGACGTCATTGTACGGTACCAAAGCGGCTCCTGGGATCGTCAGAACTGCCCTTACGACTAGTTTAAACTATTAAGATCAATTGTTATGTAAGTATATAATTCTGGCCACTTTAATCATGTACTCTTCAGATCTGAAAATCTGGTTGTGCAGATGTTTCGACGTCAGCAAGCATTTTGGAATTTACAAGCCTTCCGTACGAGCATCCATGCCACCACCACTTCTAAGCCATGGATAGGTCCACTTTACTGGAAATGGTTTTACGTTGTCTGGTAGTCACAGTTGCCGCAGTTTCAACGAGTCCTTGTCGGAGAGTAGCAGTTTGTCAGCACCTCTACCTCAGCCAGCAGTGAGTCCAGCAGCAGTATCAAGGACCAAGTCGAACTTTTACACAGGAAGATTTCATTTTCTTCCTTGAAAAAAGTCCTTCAAGCACGTACCGCACCGACGTGAGGAATGGAAGTGGACTGAAGGCAGAGGCAAACAGGGGCAGCTAGATCATTAGGGCAAAAACCGCCTTCCTCGTTCCGGCTTACCATAGAGCAAAGGCTTAACTTATAACCAGACTTACCTCAGTCACAGCTTTTCTCAGAGCATCGTTGAACAAAATTCACTCTGTTGTTCAGGCGTACCTCAGAGTCATGGTAGACCTCATAAACACCCATCAGACATTACTGGCCCGGGCGGGCCTCACACGAACACCTAGAGTTTGGAGGAACTTTCCCCAAAGTCACCTGCGGGCTGTCAGTCAGTTCCTGCCATCCCGTTATGTTTTATTGTTTAAGGTCGACTGTAGGGGCCATCTTCTTCTTCTTTTTCTTCTTCTTCTTCTGATGATGATGATGATGATGATGGTTAGAGAAGTAGCAGTAGCAATAGCAGGTGAGTAAGTAAAGATTGCTCCAGCCAAAGTCCTCAAAAGGCATTCGAGCCAGACTTGAATTTGTGAGAGTGGGAAGTAAGATGATGATGATAATGATTAGGGAAGAAGCAGTAATAGTAGCAGATGCATAAATAAGGATTGCTCCAGGCAAAGTCCTCCCAAGGTATCTGGTCCTGACTTGAATATGTAGTAGTGGGAAGTAGGATGATGATGATGATGATGATGATGATGGTGATGAATAGTTAAGTAGCAGCAGTAGCAGCAGCAGTGGTGGTCACAGCTGCGTAAGTACATAGCTCCAGGTACTGTAAAATAGTCAACAGGTGTCTGGCTGTGGCCTAAACGTGGAGTACCCTTGCACCCACTGCGTTCCGACCACAAGCTTTTTGTTGTGTGGACCCTGGCCCGACCCGAGAGCTCTCACACCCCTCTTGGCCTCATTCCAACACACAAAGGTGACACTCTCAACGCTATCTGAAGTGTGGAGAGTTGGAAATAAACGACAGACTTTAAATTGTTTAGTGCCATGCCATCTTTCGCTATATTCTTCCCCCCTCTGGTCGTTTCTAATCTATTTTTGATATCTCATGGCGATGCAATAATATTTTGATATCCCATTCACTGTAATAAGTCTTCCCTAAACTAATAAAATTCATCAGTAAATAACAGGTATAATCAGAAACACAAAAATGGTTATTCTATATTCGTGTAAATCTTCCATCTATCTATCTATCTATTGCCAGACGCCTCAATCCCGTTTGGGGTGGCCACAAACAAATCGCCTCCAAGTCGCCCTGTCCCCCACCATTTCACTCCCCTGCTCCTAACTCACACCCCCCTCTCTCATATACCTCTCCACCCCATCCCTCCATCTCATCCTAGGCCTCCCCCTCCCTCTTTCCCCCTCCACCTCACTCACATACACTCTCTTCGTCAGTCTTTCACCCTCCATCCTCTCCACATGGCCAAACCACCTCAGTGTGTTCCTCATAACGCTTCCTATCACATCCACATCAACACCACAATGCTCCTTTATATCCTCATTCGTCAGCCTGTCTCTCCATGTGACTCCACAGGCTCCTCTTAAATAACTCATTTCCACGGCTCTCACTCTTGACTTGTGTCCTTCCAACAACGTCCAAGCTTCACTTCCGTACGTTAGAGTTGGTATCACAATACTGTCATGTAGTAACTTTTTCACTTCCATGCTCACTTCCCTGTTTCTTATCACTGCTTTCAAGGAACCAGCAACCTTTCTTCCCTGCTGTACCCTTTCAAGTACTTCACCCTCCAAACCTCCATCCTTACTCATCATACTACCCAAGTACTTAAACGTACTCACATTTTCCAATTCCTCACCATCCAACCTCGCTGTACATTCACTGACTTCACCTCTCTCAAAGACCATCACTTTACTCTTCCCTACATTCACCTTTAGATTCCGTTTCTTACACACTCTCTCAAACTCATCCACCAAGCCTTGCAGCTCCCCTTCGTCTTCACTCAACAACACAGTATCATCTGCAAACAACAGTACAGGGAGTTTCCAAACACTGTCCTCTCTCACCAGGGCCACTCCAACATCCACTACCCTACCTTGTACCTCTTTTATTACCCCATCCATGTACAGATTGAACAACCATGGAGACATGACACATCCCTGTTTCAACCCAACCTTCAAAGAGAAAAATTCACTTAGTTCACCATTCACACGCACTGCAGCCTTCGCACCATCGTACATACTCTTCACAGCATTCAACAACTTTCCATCTACTCCATATATTCTTAACACTTTCCACAATCCTTGTCTATCCACCCTGTCATATGCTTTCTCCAAATCCATGAAAGCCGCATACAACTTCTTTCCCTTCTCTAGAAACTTTTCTACTAAAGATCTGAGAATGAATATCTGATCTACACAACCTCTTCCCTTCCAAAAATAAATTAAAATGGTATTTGTGTGGCATATAAAATAATAGGTCATCATCCTGTGTCAGGTAACCCTTTTGAGGGCAACGATCTTCTTCAAACTTAATATGATCATCTGTTGGTTGCAGACTTCTAACCTTTCATCACGATTGATATGTCTTTTGATGATTTAGGTCGTCTGGCATTAGAAAGGATAATATATAAGAGAGCCCATCCCAGTCATTAAGTTATTGGAGACTGTAACCCCGTCGCTTCTAAGGGTTTGTGTCAGGGTGAAAAGAAATCGTTTGCCTGTTGTAAGAACACATAAATTTATCATATGGAAGGGATAAGAAAGCCCAATTGGCCGGTAGGGCACACCCGGCTCCTAGTAGACGCTAAAGAGCAGGTAGTATAACCTATAGGATTGTCTTATGTGGAAATTTTAATAAGGCAATATCAGAGGACGTAGTTTTGCTTTTGATTCTTATAGTTATTAGTACTAGGGGAGCCCGGTAGTAGTGAAGGGATTAATGATGACTATTTCCAACCCCTGCCTAATGAAAGCTCTCCCCTAATGTCATAAAAAGGTTTAATGGTAGCATGACCCCCCCCCCCCCCCAAAAAAAAAAGGCTGTATGTTATTGGATGGAGGGAGTTAAGAGTGTATCCTGGCAATGGGGCAAAGATAATAGCTTAAGAACATTTGTATTGTCTTTGGAAGATTTTTTTCCCTTTAGATAATATTTGAGCTGTAAGTAAAAGTAAACCTCCTGTGATACTGTTCATCCATGCAGTATGATGTATTAGAAATTATATTATTGTTACTTCTAGAAGATTTATTTCAGTGTAGTTTTTGTTTATGTTAGTGTAAAAGATAAGCTTCAGAAATTCTCTCTCTCTCTCTCTCTCTCTCAATGGAGGTATTCAGACGTCCTGTTCACCTCATTAGTGGGTTGAAGGAATATCGCGTTTCCTCAGTATCCCCCGTCCTTTGGCCCATCTTCCTTCTTGTTCTGTTTTTCTTTTCGAGCCATCCTTTCTAGTTGATTTCATTCATTCATTTTCCTCCTTCCTCCCTTCGTTCCTTTCTTCTTCCCTTCCTTCCTTTCTACTTTCCTTCCTTCTTTCCCCTTCCTTTCCTTTTAGCTTTCTGTTACCAGTGCTTATTTTATTTTATTCCTCTCCTCCTTCCTTCCATTCATCCATTCTTCTTCCTTTTCTTCCTTACGTCCTTCCTTTCCTCCTTCCGTCCTTTCTTAGCCTTTTCGTTTTGTTTTCCTATTTCCATCTGACAGCAGTGTTTTCTTGTCACTGATTGCTCTTCTTGTTATCCTTATATGCCCTTCTTTCCTTCATTGTCTCTTTCTACTTCCCCTTTACTCTTTTTACCCTCCTGCCTTACTTCCTTCCGTGTCTCCTTTTTGCATTTCCTCCTTCCAACCTTCCTTCCAACCCATCTTTTGCTTCTTATTTCATTCATTCACTCTCTCTTCTGTTTATCCTTTCGTTTCTGTATTTCGATTCTTTTGTCTTTCTTCCTCTCTTCCATTTCATTTAATTCTTTTCCTCTCCATTATGTCTTTAGTATTCCCTTCTTCCTCGTTACATTTTTTCTTCCTCCCTTTTCTTTCAGCCTTCTGCTTGTTTACCACCTTACATCCTTTTTCTGGATCTTCTTTTTTTGTCTTTTTTATATCTTAGTATATTTTTACTCCGTGTCCATGTTCTGTTATTCGTTCTATCCTTTATCCTTCTTTCTCTTTCTTTTTGTTCCATTTTACAACCTTCAAGTTTTCATTTTCCATTTCTCATTTCTGTTTCGTTCTTTCCTCTTCCTGTTTTTATTTCACTTTCTTTCCTTCCATTATACCCCTTTTCATTATTAATATTTTTGTTGTTATCCGCCCTCGTCTCTTCCCAATTTCGTGTTTATTTAATTACTTCCTCTGTTTTAGATGTGGGAGAAAATCTATGAGTGTTCCTGTCTACCTGTTTCTCATTGATGATATTCGACACGAGATGTTTAATTTCCATAGACTTTAGTGACCCTAGCGAAGCCACCCCACACCACACCACACCAACCTTCCCACACCAACCGTACCAACCTTCTCACTCAACACCATACATTGCCACCCTCCCACACAACACAGTACCAAGGACACTGACCAGAGCGCCCTGAAGCTCCCGCATCTACCAGGCTACTTTTGTATACAGAATGTCTTTTTTATTACAGCCGCGGGTACCTACGCGAGGGTGTCATATGCTTAGTTCATTGCCTCCCCCCCCCCTCTCTCTCTCTCTCTTGACCTAGTTTTCTCCTCCCTGATCCCATCTATTTTTCATAACCTCGTTTTCCTCCTGCCTACCTACTCCTCATCTTGTCTCTCCACGGAATACAGAGGACAGCAAACGTCAGTCCACCTCACGGTTTCCTTTTGAACTATTTGCTTTATATATTATACACCGTCGTGATATAGATTATATACCCTATAGCCAACAGTTTTAGACGGTCAACAGATTGTCCTAAGCCAATAGTTAATCGCTGATGGGCGGTAATGCAGTGACACCTCTACTGAAATATGCAAAGCTGTTGTGATGTATTAACAGTGGTGTTCTCATGGTGTCACTGGGTTTAGTAGAAGATTCCTTAAAACTGTCCTAACGATATTCAAATCTTCAAACATTCGCTGTCTAAGGTCCAGCTCGCGTCATTACGGACAAGTCGATTTCTGAACTGCCTAACCACCACTTTTCTCAAAATGCCACCAGTAAAGATTTGATGATTCTTCGATTCCGCTTTCCTTCCGTCCTTCGCTAATTCATATGTTACTTTTTTCCTTCCTTCTCCCTTCTCCCTTTCCTTCCTTTATTCCCTTCTATTCCTCCTTTACTTTTTCATCTTCCCTTCCATCCTTCACTGATTCATTTATTACTTCCTCTTCTTTCCTTCCTTCCTTCCTTCATTTATTCCCTCCTATTCCAGATTTTCCCCTTCTCCACATCCTCAACAGGACTGCTGAGTGACACTGAAATGTGAGCCAGGTCTGCATATAGGTCACTGTGGACACGAGGCCTGGGGAGGGGGTAGAGCCGGTAGGGTGGGCATGGAGATAAAAGGGTGAGGGGGAAAATGTAGGTGAAGGGAACGGTAGGAGGAAAAGGAGACAGGCAGAATAGGGAAAGGAAAAAGAGGAGGAGAAACGGGAGGAAGATGAGAAGGAAAGTGGAAGGGCGTTGCCCCTTGAGGAGCATAGGAACCCGAGGCTGGGCAAGTTGGTCCAGACATTTAAGATGAGTGTGACCAGCCTCAATCATCCCTGAGTGGCATTACGTGAGCAATAAACCCCAACCAACCCTTGGATGTAAACCTTCACCGGCTCAATCCGACTGGAGCGCAGCAATTACCCACTAAACCACAAGGCGCCATAATTTGGTTGTATGGTTATCACCCAGCGTAGTAAATGGTTCCCTGGTGTACAGGAAACCATGTGGTTAGCCACTCAGTGTAAAGTCACCCGTAGGCAGAAGGACGAGGAAAGAATGAAGGAAAGAAAGACAGAAGAGGAAGGAAGGAAAGGAGGGCGGAGAGGAAAGGGCAGACACCCGAGAGCAGCACTACATCGAGTGGATGAAAAAGTGTCCCCACTTCCTCTTGTAACAAATACTTCATCGTGTAGGAGGAAGAAGAGACCTTGGAATATTTTGAACTATCCTTTCGTCGTTCATCCCGGGAAAACAAATCACTCTTACTACAGGAAGCCGATTATGAATATGTTCCAAAATCTCAGACCAGGCCAATAACACCCAACACTTATGTCGTATGCATAACCCTGAAACTGGAAATTGGAATGAAAATCCCTAATTTTTAAAGGTCTTTTATGTAGCGTCTGTGATTATTAGGTAAGGACAGCCTGCATACCACTTGAAAGAATGCAGTTAGCAACCATACAGGAAGGCCAGATACATGTCATCTTCGTCACATACTTCACAAATCATCGTCAAAAACTGGGTGTTTGCATCTCACTTCGCAATTTCAGATTAACTGTAATAATACGGCGTAAGCATCGTACCCTTAGTTAATTTGTGAGATTCCCTAACTCATTTTTCTCAACAGTTTACTTACTGTAGTACACCGAAATAATCCTGATGTACGAACCCCTGCAATAGTTCAGGTACTCCTTGTAACCTGCAGAATCCCATAATTTCACATTAGTCTCGGTAATGTATATGTAGTAACTACAGTATAATCTGTTTTGGGTAGATAAACAATTTTAACTGTTACCTTTAACTGTGGAAACTAATACATTGCTATGAACTACTGAGATGATGGAAGAGGAACGGAACTTTTGCAGGCAATTCCACACTGCTAATACAATTTCTGTAGAAAATAAATATAAATATTTTAACATACAAGAAAATACTAACAAGTAGATCAGAAGTTCATGAAGAGGCGCCATGAAGCCCCGTATACCAGTGATACCATTTTACTCATGCTTAGGGTGGGAAAGTGAGGACAGGTACCCATTTTTCACTGCCATTTCCTGAAGCACTAATGATGACAGAACATGTTTGATTTTTCTACATCGATGCTGACTACACACTGTAACGTGGGATGATGGCCGAGTATTATCTTCCTCCTCTTCACAGTTCTCTCCCTATTTATTACATCTCTACTCTACTACCCATCTTCATTCTGTTCTCTTTTCTACGGTTTTTTCTCTCCTCTCTTTATCATCATTCTTTCCTCATTTATCCATCAACATTCTTTCCTCCTCTTTCCAACATTCTCTCCTCTTTCTAACATTCTTTTCTTTCTCTATCAGGTTTGCCTTTCCCCCTCCTCGTGATCATCATTCACTCCTTTTCTCTTTATTATTCTCTCTCCCCTTATCAATCATCATTATGTTCTCCCTTAGTAATCATCATTCTCTCCTCCTCTTTCCAAAGTGTTTTCCCTCCCTTCCCCATCATTCTCTCCTCGCCTTTCTACTATCATTCTTTCTTCCCCTCACCATCATTCTTTCCACCACTCTCCATCATCATCCTTTCCTCCCCTCTTCATGCTTTCATCGTTTGTCAGTCATCATCCCTTCCTCCCCTCTACCCATTTCTTTTTTCCTCTCTCCATTTTTCTCCCTTATCTCCGTCATTCTCCTCTGCTTCCCTCTCCTATCCTCTTCCCGGCTTACCCTCTCTTTTAATTTTCTCCCCTTCGCCTTCCCTGTTCCAGGCTATGGCTCGCAACCATTTCTCTCTCCCAGTCCCTTCCCTATTCTCCATTCCTCTCCTCTCCTTCCCTCTTCTCACTTACCCTGCCTTAATCTTACGTCCATTTTCTTCAAATGAAATACGGACTACCATCATCGTCATCATCATCACCATCGTCGTCTTTGTCGCCTTCGTTTTCATAATCACCGTCATCATTATCGCAAAGTTTAATTTCTTACAAGATATATATAACCCCTCAAATGTCTTACATATAGAAGTATTTATGCAATTTTTCTCTAAGGTAGTTTGTTAACATCGCATCCCATATGAGCTTTTGTCAATTGATCAGCGTAATCGCCGTTAACCGTTTCAGGGGCGTTGGAATCTAATATTCTATAATCCTGTGTGTGTGTGTGTGTGTGTGTGTGTGTGTGTGTGTGTGTGTGTGTGTGTGTAGCGCGATCAGAACTGGAAAAAAATGGTTTGATTAAACCTGGCAGAGTAGGTGGAATTGGTTCCAGATGGGCCCTTTTCAGTTTCATGTCGACTGATAATTTCTGAAGGAGTGTTTTAAACCCTAATAACTGTCTCCATAGACGTTACAACACACGCAAGTGGAAGAGGCGCCGGAGCATTTCCGTGTAGTTTTATACGTCTTTGAAAAGAGTGAAATGAGAGAGAGAGAGAGAGAGAGAGAGAGAGAGAGAGAGTGGTAAGACCGTCATTATGCTGGGATGAACCAGTTTCATTACCTGACAGAAGCTTATATCGGCCCACCCTCTCTCCCTCCTTCCGTCTCAATCATACCCACCCTCCCTTTTCCTCCCTACCGTTCCCTTTCTCTCCACTCTTCCTTTGTTGTTTCTCTTCTCTTCCGCCCTTTTCTTTTCTCCTCTTACGCTATTAACTTTCTCTTCTCTCCCTTCCCTGTTCTTTATCTTTTCTCGTCCCTTTTTCCTCCCTTCTTACTTCTTGATCATACCCACCCTACCTCCTCCTTTCTATTTTTTTCGTTCTATCCTCTCTTCCTCTATATACTTTTTCTTTCCTCTTCTTTCTTATTTCTTTCTTCTCTTCTATCAACTGTTTTTCCTTTTTTCCCTCCTCCTTGTTCTCTCCCTCTATCTACTGCCTTTCTTCGCTTCTGTTCCTGTTCTTTGCTTGCACTCTTCCTCTGTTTACTAGTTCTCTTCCTTTCCTCTCTCTTCATTCTCTTTTCTCTTCCTATTCTCTTCATCCTCACCTCCCTTGCCTCGTAATTTCCAGCCATCCCCTCTCTCCTCTTTCTTACTGACTTCTCTTCCACTATCTATCGTTCTCCTTTTCTCTCCATCTCTTCCACTTCCTTCTATATCATCCTCTATCTGTTATTGTTTCTCCTTTTCCACCCTTACCTTTCTCTTCTTCCTATCTTCTCATCTTTCTTTTCGCTCTTCCTCAGTCTTCTTGTTCTCATCGTTTCTCTCCTTCCTCTCATCCTCCGCCTTGCCTAACATGCTTCTCCTACATTTCTCTCTTCTCGTCTCTCCCTGTGTTATATACATACATATATATATATATATATATATATATATATATATATATATATATATATATATATATATATATATGGCGATGCAATAATATTTTGATATCCCATTCACTGTAATAAGTCTTCCCTAAACTAATAAAATTCATCAGTAAATAACAGGTATAATCAGAAACACAAAAATGGTTATTCTATATTCGTGTAAATCTTCCATCTATCTATCTATCTATTGCCAGACGCCTTAATCCCGTTTGGGGTGGCCACAAACAAATCGCCTCCAAGTCGCCCTGTCCCCCACCATTTCACTCCCCTGCTCCTAACTCACACCCCCCTCTCTCATATACCTCTCCACCCCATCCCTCCATCTCATCCTAGGCCTCCCCCTCCCTCTTTCCCCCTCCACCTCACTCACATACACTCTCTTCGTCAGTCTTTCACCCTCCATCCTCTCCACATGGCCAAACCACCTCAGTGTGTTCCTCATAACGCTTCCTATCACATCCACATCAACACCACAATGCTCCTTTATATCCTCATTCGTCAGCCTGTCTCTCCATGTGACTCCACAGGCTCCTCTTAAATAACTCATTTCCACGGCTCTCACTCTTGACTTGTGTCCTTCCAACAACGTCCAAGCTTCACTTCCGTACGTTAGAGTTGGTATCACAATACTGTCATGTAGTAACTTTTTCACTTCCATGCTCACTTCCCTGTTTCTTATCACTGCTTTCAAGGAACCAGCAACCTTTCTTCCCTGCTGTACCCTTTCAAGTACTTCACCCTCCAAACCTCCATCCTTACTCATCATACTACCCAAGTACTTAAACGTACTCACATTTTCCAATTCCTCACCATCCAACCTCGCTGTACATTCACTGACTTCACCTCTCTCAAAGACCATCACTTTACTCTTCCCTACATTCACCTTTAGATTCCGTTTCTTACACACTCTCTCAAACTCATCCACCAAGCCTTGCAGCTCCCCTTCGTCTTCACTCAACAACACAGTATCATCTGCAAACAACAGTACAGGGAGTTTCCAAACACTGTCCTCTCTCACCAGGGCCACTCCAACATCCACTACCCTACCTTGTACCTCTTTTATTACCCCATCCATGTACAGATTGAACAACCATGGAGACATGACACATCCCTGTTTCAACCCAACCTTCAAAGAGAAAAATTCACTTAGTTCACCATTCACACGCACTGCAGCCTTCGCACCATCGTACATACTCTTCACAGCATTCAACAACTTTCCATCTACTCCATATATTCTTAACACTTTCCACAATCCTTGTCTATCCACCCTGTCATATGCTTTCTCCAAATCCATGAAAGCCGCATACAACTTCTTTCCCTTCTCTAGAAACTTTTCTACTAAAGATCTGAGAATGAATATCTGATCTACACAACCTCTTCCCTTCCAAAAATAAATTAAAATGGTATTTGTGTGGCATATAAAATAATAGGTCATCATCCTGTGTCAGGTAACCCTTTTGAGGGCAACGATCTTCTTCAAACTTAATATGATCATCTGTTGGTTGCAGACTTCTAACCTTTCATCACGATTGATATGTCTTTTGATGATTTAGGTCGTCTGGCATTAGAAAGGATAATATATAAGAGAGCCCATCCCAGTCATTAAGTTATTGGAGACTGTAACCCCGTCGCTTCTAAGGGTTTGTGTCAGGGTGAAAAGAAATCGTTTGCCTGTTGTAAGAACACATAAATTTATCATATGGAAGGGATAAGAAAGCCCAATTGGCCGGTAGGGCACACCCGGCTCCTAGTAGACGCTAAAGAGCAGGTAGTATAACCTATAGGATTGTCTTATGTGGAAATTTTAATAAGGCAATATCAGAGGACGTAGTTTTGCTTTTGATTCTTATAGTTATTAGTACTAGGGGAGCCCGGTAGTAGTGAAGGGATTAATGATGACTATTTCCAACCCCTGCCTAATGAAAGCTCTCCCCTAATGTCATAAAAAGGTTTAATGGTAGCATGACCCCCCCCCCCCAAAAAAAAAAGGCTGTATGTTATTGGATGGAGGGAGTTAAGAGTGTATCCTGGCAATGGGGCAAAGATAATAGCTTAAGAACATTTGTATTGTCTTTGGAAGATTTTTTTCCCTTTAGATAATATTTGAGCTGTAAGTAAAAGTAAACCTCCTGTGATACTGTTCATCCATGCAGTATGATGTATTAGAAATTATATTATTGTTACTTCTAGAAGATTTATTTCAGTGTAGTTTTTGTTTATGTTAGTGTAAAAGATAAGCTTCAGAAATTCTCTCTCTCTCTCTCTCTCTCAATGGAGGTATTCAGACGTCCTGTTCACCTCATTAGTGGGTTGAAGGAATATCGCGTTTCCTCAGTATCCCCCGTCCTTTGGCCCATCTTCCTTCTTGTTCTGTTTTTCTTTTCGAGCCATCCTTTCTAGTTGATTTCATTCATTCATTTTCCTCCTTCCTCCCTTCGTTCCTTTCTTCTTCCCTTCCTTCCTTTCTACTTTCCTTCCTTCTTTCCCCTTCCTTTCCTTTTAGCTTTCTGTTACCAGTGCTTATTTTATTTTATTCCTCTCCTCCTTCCTTCCATTCATCCATTCTTCTTCCTTTTCTTCCTTACGTCCTTCCTTTCCTCCTTCCGTCCTTTCTTAGCCTTTTCGTTTTGTTTTCCTATTTCCATCTGACAGCAGTGTTTTCTTGTCACTGATTGCTCTTCTTGTTATCCTTATATGCCCTTCTTTCCTTCATTGTCTCTTTCTACTTCCCCTTTACTCTTTTTACCCTCCTGCCTTACTTCCTTCCGTGTCTCCTTTTTTGCATTTCCTCCTTCCAACCTTCCTTCCAACCCATCTTTTGCTTCTTATTTCATTCATTCACTCTCTCTTCTGTTTATCCTTTCGTTTCTGTATTTCGATTCTTTTGTCTTTCTTCCTCTCTTCCATTTCATTTAATTCTTTTCCTCTCCATTATGTCTTTAGTATTCCCTTCTTCCTCGTTACATTTTTTCTTCCTCCCTTTTTCTTTCAGCCTTCTGCTTGTTTACCACCTTACATCCTTTTTCTGGATCTTCTTTTTTTGTCTTTTTTATATCTTAGTATATTTTTACTCCGTGTCCATGTTCTGTTATTCGTTCTATCCTTTATCCTTCTTTCTCTTTCTTTTTGTTCCATTTTACAACCTTCAAGTTTTCATTTTCCATTTCTCATTTCTGTTTCGTTCTTTCCTCTTCCTGTTTTTATTTCACTTTCTTTCCTTCCATTATACCCCTTTTCATTATTAATATTTTTGTTGTTATCCGCCCTCGTCTCTTCCCAATTTCGTGTTTATTTAATTACTTCCTCTGTTTTAGATGTGGGAGAAAATCTATGAGTGTTCCTGTCTACCTGTTTCTCATTGATGATATTCGACACGAGATGTTTAATTTCCATAGACTTTAGTGACCCTAGCGAAGCCACCCCACACCACACCACACCAACCTTCCCACACCAACCGTACCAACCTTCTCACTCAACACCATACATTGCCACCCTCCCACACAACACAGTACCAAGGACACTGACCAGAGCGCCCTGAAGCTCCCGCATCTACCAGGCTACTTTTGTATACAGAATGTCTTTTTTATTACAGCCGCGGGTACCTACGCGAGGGTGTCATATGCTCAGTTCAGAGCCCCCCCCCCCCCTCTCTCTCTCTCGCTTGACCTAGTTTTCTCATCCCTGAGCCCATCTATTTTTCATAACCTCGATTTCCTCCTGCCTACCTACTCCTCATCTTGTCTCTCCACGGAATACAGAGGGACAGCAAACGTCAGTCCACCTCACGGTTTCCTTTTGAACTATTTGCTTTATATATTATACACCGTCGTGATATAGATTATATACCCTATAGCCAACAGTTTTAGACGGTCAACAGATTGTCCTAAGCCAATAGTTAATCGCTGATGGGCGGTAATGCAGTGACACCTCTACTGAAATATGCAAAGCTGTTGTGATGTATTAACAGTGGTGTTCTCATGGTGTCACTGGGTTTAGTAGAAGATTCCTTAAAACTGTCCTAACGATATTCAAATCTTCAAACATTCGCTGTCTAAGGTCCAGCTCGCGTCATTACGGACAAGTCGATTTCTGAACTGCCTAACCACCACTTTTCTCAAAATGCCACCAGTAAAGATTTGATGATTCTTCGATTCCGCTTTCCTTCCGTCCTTCGCTAATTCATATGTTACTTTTTTTCCTTCCTTCTCCCTTCTCCCTTTCCTTCCTTTATTCCCTTCTATTCCTCCTTTACTTTTTCATCTTCCCTTCCATCCTTCACTGATTCATTTATTACTTCCTCTTCTTTCCTTCCTTCCTTCCTTCATTTATTCCCTCCTATTCCAGATTTTCCCCTTCTCCACATCCTCAACAGGACTGCTGAGTGACACTGAAATGTGAGCCAGGTCTGCATATAGGTCACTGTGGACACGAGGCCTGGGGAGGGGGTAGAGCCGGTAGGGTGGGCATGGAGATAAAAGGGTGAGGGGGAAAATGTAGGTGAAGGGAACGGTAGGAGGAAAAGGAGACAGACAGAATAGGGAAAGGAAAAAGAGGAGGAGAAACGGGAGGAAGATGAGAAGGAAAGTGGAAGGGCGAAGAGAAATGGCCAGAGATTTGAGGGAAGGGGGAATGGCTGGTGGATAGAAAGCAAAAATGAAGGAAGACAGGTAGAATGGAGAGACGGAAGGGGCAAGAGGAAGAAAGAGAGTAGGGAAGGAAAATGTTAGCAGAGGGGTGGTAGATGGAGGGAAAAGAAGGATAGAGATGGTGCGAGGATGAAGAGAGTGAATGAAAAGCAAAGGGGAAAGAGAGGAGGGAGAGAAGGAGAGGATTGGAACAGGGAGGCACGGAGACAAATAAACTTGGGGGGGGGGAGGTAAGTGGAAGAACAGCATAAAGGCAGAATTGGGGGGGGAGGGGGAAGAATAGTGAATGGGCAAGGGAATGAGAAACGGGGGAGATGGAGAGAATAAAGAGAGGGAAAACGAGAGCGGGAAGAGTAAGAGTTAAGAGAAGGAATTTTAACAAGGCTTGAGAGGTGAGAGAGAGAGAGAGAGAGAACGTAAAAGAAATGAATGGCTAAGAGAATGACTAACTAAAAAGGAGAGGATGGAAGGTAGTTGACAAGCAATAAGATAAAAATGAATAAAATAAAAGGGGGGGGGGGAATTGAAGTGGATAGCAATATAAAAAACGAATGGACAATGGAACGGTCAGACAGGAGAAAAACAGAGATATGAAATAGAAAAGAAAGAGAAAGAGACGTAAGAAAGAGGTGACTGGCATGACGGGGTTGGGTAGGGAAGGAGGGAGGAAGACAGGTGAAGAACAAGAGAGAATAGGACGACAAGAAGAACTAGAACAGAAGAGACGGAAGAAGATGAAAAAGGGAAGCAGAAGAACAAGAGGGAATCGTAGATGATGGGTCCTGAAAAGAAGGAGGGAAGGAAGAAGATAAGGGAGAAAAGAAGAAGAAAAGTTGGAGAATGATGGTAAAGGAAAAAGAGAGAAGAGACATTCTAAGAGAGAAAGAAAATTGAGGATGAAAGGAAGACAAAAAGCAGGCAAGAGAGGATAACTTGAGTAAAACTGGTGAGTATAGAGGGAAATAATGAATAGAGAAAGAGAGGGAGAGAATGCTAGGGATAGAAGAGATGGAGCGAGAGAAGAGAAGAAAGGTAGTAGATGGAGGAAGAGAGATGAGAAAGAAAAGGGAGGAAAGATTGATCAATGTGGAAGGGTACGGCAAGGAGGGAGGAAGATAGATCCGGTAGATTTTACACACACATACACATATCTATCTATCTATCTATATCTATACACACACACACACACACACACACACACACACACACATCATATATATATATATATATATATATATATATATATATATATATATATATATATATGTATGTATATAACACAGGGAGAGACGAGAAGAGAGAAATGTAGGAGAAGCATGTTAGGCAAGGCGGAGGATGAGAGGAAGGAGAGAAACGATGAGAACAAGAAGACTGAGGAAGAGCGAAAAGAAAGATGAGAAGATAGGAAGAAGAGAAAGGTAAGGGTGGAAAAGGAGAAACAATAACAGATAGAGGATGATATAGAAGGAAGTGGAAGAGATGGAGAGAAAAGGAGAACGATAGATAGTGGAAGAGAAGACAGTAAGAAGGAGGAGAGAGGGGATGGCTGGAAATTACGAGGCAAGGGAGGTGAGGATGAAGAGAATAGGAAGAGACAAGAGATTGAAGAGAGAGGAAAGGAAGAGAACTAGTAAACAGAGGAAGAGTGCAAGCAAAGAACAGGAACAGAAGCGAAGAAAGGCAGTAGATAGAGGGAGAGAACAAGGAGGAGGGAAAAAAGGAAAAACAGTTGATAGAAGAGAAGAAAGAAATAAGAAAGAAGAGGAAAGAAAAAGTATATAGAGGAAGAGAGGATAGAACGAAAAAAATAGAAAGGAGGAGGTAGGGTGGGTATGATCAAGAAGTAAGAAGGGAGGAAAAAGGGACGAGAAAAGATAAAGAACAGGGAAGGGAGAGAAGAGAAAGTTAATAGCGTAAGAGGAGAAAAGAAAAGGGCGGAAGAGAAGAGAAACAACAAAGGAAGAGTGGAGAGAAAGGGAACGGTAGGGAGGAAAAGGGAGGGTGGGTATGATTGAGACGGAAGGAGGGAGAGAGGGTGGGCCGATATAAGCTTCTGTCAGGTAATGAAACTGGTTCATCCCAGCATAATGACGGTCTTACCACTCTCTCTCTCTCTCTCTCTCTCTCTCTCTCTCTCTCTCTCTCTCTCTCTCTCTCTCTCTCTCTCTCTCTCTCATTTCACTCTTTTCAAAGACGTATAAAACTACACGGAAATGCTCCGGCGCCTCTTCCACTTGCGTGTGTTGTAACGTCTATGGAGACAGTTATTAGGGTTTAAAACACTCCTTCAGAAATTATCAGTCGACATGAAACTGAAAAGGGCCCATCTGGAACCAATTCCACCTACTCTGCCAGGTTTAATCAAACCATTTTTTTCCAGTTCTGATCGCGCTACACACACACACACACACACACACACACACACACACACACACACACACACACACAGGATTATAGAATATTAGATTCCAACGCCCCTGAAACGGTTAACGGCGATTACGCTGATCAATTGACAAAAGCTCATATGGGATGCGATGTTAACAAACTACCTTAGAGAAAAATTGCATAAATACTTCTATATGTAAGACATTTGAGGGGTTATATATATCTTGTAAGAAATTAAACTTTGCGATGATGATGACGGTGATTATGAAAACGAAGGCGACAAAGACGACGATGGTGATGATGATGACGATGATGGTAGTCCGTATTTCATTTGAAGAAAATGGACGTAAGATTAAGGCAGGGTAAGTGAGAAGAGGGAAGGAGAGGAGAGGAATGGAGAATAGGGAAGGGACTGGGAGAGAGAAATGGTTGCGAGCCATAGCCTGGAACAGGGAAGGCGAAGGGGAGAAAATTAAAAGAGAGGGTAAGCCGGGAAGAGGATAGGAGAGGGAAGCAGAGGAGAATGACGGAGATAAGGGAGAAAAATGGAGAGAGGAAAAAAGAAATGGGTAGAGGGGAGGAAGGGATGATGACTGACAAACGATGAAAGCATGAAGAGGGGAGGAAAGGATGATGATGGAGAGTGGTGGAAAGAATGATGGTGAGGGGAAGAAAGAATGATAGTAGAAAGGCGAGGAGAGAATGATGGGGAAGGGAGGGAAAACACTTTGGAAAGAGGAGGAGAGAATGATGATTACTAAGGGAGAACATAATGATGATTGATAAGGGGAGAGAGAATAATAAAGAGAAAAGGAGTGAATGATGATCACGAGGAGGGGGAAAGGCAAACCTGATAGAGAAAGAAAAGAATGTTAGAAAGAGGAGAGAATGTTGGAAAGAGGAGGAAAGAATGTTGATGGATAAATGAGGAAAGAATGATGATAAAGAGAGGAGAGAAAAAACCGTAGAAAAGAGAACAGAATGAAGATGGGTAGTAGAGTAGAGATGTAATAAATAGGGAGAGAACTGTGAAGAGGAGGAAGATAATACTCGGCCATCATCCCACGTTACAGTGTGTAGTCAGCATCGATGTAGAAAAATCAAACATGTTCTGTCATCATTAGTGCTTCAGGAAATGGCAGTGAAAAATGGGTACCTGTCCTCACTTTCCCACCCTAAGCATGAGTAAAATGGTATCACTGGTATACGGGGCTTCATGGCGCCTCTTCATGAACTTCTGATCTACTTGTTAGTATTTTCTTGTATGTTAAAATATTTATATTTATTTTCTACAGAAATTGTATTAGCAGTGTGGAATTGCCTGCAAAAGTTCCGTTCCTCTTCCATCATCTCAGTAGTTCATAGCAATGTATTAGTTTCCACAGTTAAAGGTAACAGTTAAAATTGTTTATCTACCCAAAACAGATTATACTGTAGTTACTACATATACATTACCGAGACTAATGTGAAATTATGGGATTCTGCAGGTTACAAGGAGTACCTGAACTATTGCAGGGGTTCGTACATCAGGATTATTTCGGTGTACTACAGTAAGTAAACTGTTGAGAAAAATGAGTTAGGGAATCTCACAAATTAACTAAGGGTACGATGCTTACGCCGTATTATTACAGTTAATCTGAAATTGCGAAGTGAGATGCAAACACCCAGTTTTTGACGATGATTTGTGAAGTATGTGACGAAGATGACATGTATCTGGCCTTCCTGTATGGTTGCTAACTGCATTCTTTCAAGTGGTATGCAGGCTGTCCTTACCTAATAATCACAGACGCTACATAAAAGACCTTTAAAAATTAGGGATTTTCATTCCAATTTCCAGTTTCAGGGTTATGCATACGACATAAGTGTTGGGTGTTATTGGCCTGGTCTGAGATTTTGGAACATATTCATAATCGGCTTCCTGTAGTAAGAGTGATTTGTTTTCCCGGGATGAACGACGAAAGGATAGTTCAAAATATTCCAAGGTCTCTTCTTCCTCCTACACGATGAAGTATTTGTTACAAGAGGAAGTGGGGACACTTTTTCATCCACTCGATGTAGTGCTGCTCTCGGGTGTCTGCCCTTTCCTCTCCGCCCTCCTTTCCTTCCTTCCTCTTCTGTCTTTCTTTCCTTCATTCTTTCCTCGTCCTTCTGCCTACGGGTGACTTTACACTGAGTGGCTAACCACATGGTTTCCTGTACACCAGGGAACCATTTACTACGCTGGGTGATAACCATACAACCAAATTATGGCGCCTTGTGGTTTAGTGGGTAATTGCTGCGCTCCAGTCGGATTGAGCCGGTGAAGGTTTACATCCAAGGGTTGGTTGGGGTTTATTGCTCACGTAATGCCACTCAGGGATGATTGAGGCTGGTCACACTCATCTTAAATGTCTGGACCAACTTGCCCAGCCTCGGGTTCCTATGCTCCTCAAGGGGCAACGTAGGATTGGACGATGGATGGATGGAAATTTATCGTTGGCTTATGTATTTAACAGGAAGGACAAGGAAAGAAGAGAAGAGAGAATTGATCATAAATATTTTCGAGAATCTCAGCCCCGTATCACACACTGCAGAATATACTCAGCAACGATGAAAGAAATAGGTCTAATAATTCTGCTCCATCACATGCTTCATAAATTATTGCCAGTATTGCATCACGGCTTGTCCATAGGGACCACCGTTGCCATCAGTTTTACCCTTTCATTCTGATGACGTAGCATTTACTGAAAACGGTGCTATCTCCAGTATACTGTATTTAACTTAGGAACGATCTCTTTTGCTTAAGAGGTTAAATAATGCTCTGCCTAACACTTCTACATCAAGATTATATTTGAGGCAACACATGCGTGATATTTCCCGAAATTTGTTTCATATATAATGAGTTAGGTTTTCTCATCACTGATTAGTGTTTTGCAGAAAGTGTTTTCCGGATCCAGAGTCCGTAATACAACCAGGATCGGTCCCAAAAGTTAATCGATTATTCCCAGGGATGTGGGCTATCTATCCACCAAATTTGATCCAAATCTCTGTTTTAGTTTTTGAGTAATCCTGCTAAGAGACAAGCAATGTAACTAACAAACTCTCCTTGTCTGAGAGTACGAAACTATGAGGCAAAAATTTCTCGTGAAGCAAAATCAAACCCTAAATTACTTCATCATTATGTGAGGGTAAGGAATGTGTAAATGATAGCATAGTCCTCCCACTAAGCTCAGAATGTGATCCAATCCATAACTAGGAAGTACTCAGGCAGCACATTCCTCCGCCAATGCCATTGCCATTACAAAGGATTCGGATATGAATCCGCCCTAAAACTTAGCCTTTTTTTTTTTTTTCTTGGTCCATGGCTCACCTTTCCAAAAAAATTCATTGAAATTTATTGAGAACTTTTTGAGATAGTGTGCCGGATACTCTGAATCCGGATCCGGATAAGCCCCCCAATTTAATTTTTTTTTTCTTGGCCCACGGCCCACCCTTCCACAAAATTTCATCAAAATCCGTTCATAACGTTTTGAGTAAAGTTGTTATCAGACACATAAACAAACATGCAAACAAACAAACGCCGACGAGAACATAACCTCCTTGGCGAAGGTAATAACTAACCAATAACAACAATACTGAATGAGTCATTTCACAATGCTTTCACAAGAGAAAATAGTGTGAACATTTCCATCCCTCAGTCGGTTTTCTTAGGACCACATGATAAATCATCAGTCAACGAAGTGACGGGACACGGTGCTGAATATTGTACAGAAAATCGACCCAAATATATCAACTGGCCCAGACCAGATATCTTCTCACATGTCGGCGAGTGTTACAAACAGCCTTTATTATAACTAAAATATTCAATAAATCATTATTTGAATGTACAGTAGCTAATCAATGGAAGGTCGCTAATATATCACCATCTTTAAAAGGGGCTATAAAAACGTGCCACAGATTACTGCCCAATAAGCCAAACGTCAGTACTATGAATTTTTTTGAAAAAAAAATATATATATATATATTGAGGTAACTGTGTTCCTTTATATTTATAACAGATAACCTGCTCGGGTTTCATAATAAAAGATCATGCCTTGCAAGCGAGCTTGATTTTTTTCAAACATATACGATAACTGGGACGCAAAAATACCGTTGGATGTCACCTGCCTAGATTTCCTAAAAGCATTTGACGAAGTCCCCCTTCTATGACTACTAGAAACAGAAGAAGTCCATGGCCTCTATGTTCATAAATTCGTGATTGGCTAATTAATGGCAAGCAGACAGTAGTAATTAATGGTGAATCATCAGACTGACAAGAAGCAAGAAGTGGAGTTCCATAAGAGTTAGTTCTAGGTCCAGCTCTTTTCATTATTTATATCAAAGTTCTAGAAAATGAGCTCGTTTCTATGGAAGCGAAAGTTGCAGATGACACGACAATTGGAGGCAGTGTAATTACGAAAGCAGATTGTGAATCTATGCAAAACGACTTGGATAAGTTAATAAACTGGAGTGAAAAATGGCCTATGAAATTTACTTTGGTTACGCGTTAGGTAATGCACTTTGGTGACAACAAATTTATATATGAAAATCGCATGTTTAATACTCAACTGACGGAAATAAAGGACGAGAAGAACTTAGATGTTATCAGTAACGAACTCAGAAACTTAAAATAGTATACTGTACAACAACCTGTAACAGGTCAAACAAAATGCTCGGCTTCATTTCTAGGAACTTTGATTATAAAACGCCCGATGTAATATCTGAACCTTATACGTCATTAGTTAGACCACACCTAGAATACTGTGTGCAGCAGTGGTCCCCGAAACTTATAATGGATGAAGACAGGCTCGTGAGAGCGCAGCGAAGAGCAGAAAATTATATAAAACGCCTGATGTAATATCTGAACCTTATACGTCATTAGTTAGACCACACATGGAATACTGTGTGCAGCAGTGGTCCCCGAAACTTATAATGGATGAAGACAGGCTCGTGAGAGCGCAGCGAAGAGCCGAAAGATTATATATATATATATATATATATATATATATATATATATATATATATATATATATATATATATATATATATATATATATATATATATATATATACACGATTCCATTCCAAAATTTACCGAATGAAGAGCAGCTGAAGAAAAAAAAAAACTTTTTCAGAAAAAGTAATAGCTATGATGAAATCTAATAAAAGTATTTAATATTCTCGTCAAATTCGACGATGTTAGATATGATAATTTGTTCGAAATACAGAATGACCATGTCACTGAATTTAATGGAATGAAACTTGAGAGAACAGATGCACCACTAATATTGGGAATAATATTTCAGTATTAGCGAAGTGAAAATGGAATAAGTTACCAGCAACAGCCGTTAGTGCAAAAACTACTAATAAGTTTAAAATTCGAGTGGACAAATATTTTGAAACTGTACGCAATACCTTAGTGTTGTTTATTTCCGGGTTGAAGTGTATGCTGACGATTGTGCGACGCTTGCTTGATAACGGGAACATTCGGCGATTTTGTTTGCTTTTCTTTTACAGATCTGTAGAGCAGAAATTACCTAGTCCATAGCTGTTCCTTTTCTGCCTCACCTATAACATTTCCAAACTTGTACTCTCTAAGAAACACTTTCCCTTTTTTCTGTCTTATTCCTCCTGGGTTTAACCGGATTGTGTGGCGGTTGAGAGAGAGCTTTACTTTTTTCTCCATTTCTATTAATTGTTGGGAAGATCTTCAATGAATTAGCTTTTTTTTTTTTTTTTAAGCAGATAACTTCGTCATGGACCACCAGGCATCCTGTTATCTGTACTTACCCATATGTACTCTCTCTCTCTCTCTCTCTCTCTCTCTCTCTCTCTCTCTCTCTCTCTCTCTCTCTGTCGAATGTCCCATCTCGTTCCTTTTTCTTCTCTCGCCCTAACCTGCACCCCTCTCTCATTCCACTTTTATAGCACTCTCTCCGAATTCAGTTTATGCCCCTCCTCCCCTTCCTCCCTCTCTCTCTCTCTCTCTCTCTCTCTCTCTCTCTCTCATTTTCCACTATATACCTCCGTTATTTCCTCGGCATTTCTCTCTGCCTTACAGTATTTTGTTTCTTTCCCTCCTCCTCGCACCCCATTCCTTTCACCCTCTCCTCCTCTCTCTCTCTCTCTCTCTCTCTCTCTCTCTCTCTCTCTCTCTCTCTCTCTCTCTCTCTCACACACACACACACACACACACACACAATCAGCTTACCTTTTAAACTGGGAATTAATACCGTGATATTTATAGCGACCCTGGGCAGTCAGTGATACGATGTTGGGTCACAATGTTTCGTTGTATTTCACACTGCCATAAATTGAGAGAGAGAGAGAGAGAGAGAGAGAGAGAATAGGAGAAAGACGTAAGAAGATCATTAGGAGGGGAGGAAGAGATAGAAAAGCAGCAAGAGAAGAGGAAGATAAAGAAAAAGAGAAAAGAGAACTGAGAAATATAGGATGAGAAAAAGGACAAAGAAACTGGTAGAAAAAGAGGAGAAGGGGAAACACTGAAATCAACAGAGAAAGAAGAAAATTATAATGATGATGGCGATGATTAAGGCTTAAGATTACTACCTATTGACTGCTTGAGGGTCACTGAGGACAATCACATCAACCCCTCCAGTCCCTTACTGTACTTTTAGATGCCTTATGTTACTTCCAGATAATTTTAGTCACATAATTAGTGAACTGCAGAGACATTATTTTCTCTTCATTCTTACTGAGTTTGGGTAATTTTTTAAACGTAGGAAGGCTCTCTCTCTCTCTCTCTCTCTCTCTCTCTCTCTCTCTCTCTCTCTCTCTCTCTCTCTCTCCCAAGGCATTTATTAAATAAGGCCGAATTTAACCTCATCTTTAAAAAAATCTAAGCAGAATAAAATCACCAAGAACTAGCAGAAAAATGCCATACTGAAACCGTAAGTCACCGAATTAAAGAAATGAAGGAAATACATAAATAGATAGATAGACTGGTAAATGAGAGAGAGAGAGAGAGAGAGAGAGAGAGCTTTCTGTGTGTATCGTTCTGTTTCCAAAGCTGCCTTTCATCAGATAGGAGTATCTGCTTTGGTTTGTTTCACAGTGCGTTACATCGCTCTCGCTAAAAACTCAACCTATACATGTATTTTTGTAGTTGTATATTTTATTGGCATTACGTGTGTTGATTTTTTATATGCAGGAGTTTATATAGAAACGGTTCTGTCCGTCTGTCTCACTAACGATTTTCCAAAGCCAGGTGCTAAGCTACCGTAACCTTTAGCGACTTTAGCAGTGAAACACCACACCACAGCACGCCACACCACACCACACTACACAACAATGCACTACACTACAGTACACAACACTACACCACGCAGCACAACACCACATCATACCACACCGCACCTCATTACACAAAATCACCCTCCCACACGACACACCAAGGGCAATAACCCTAGGTGCTTTGAAGTTCCCGCCCCTGGCTGTATTTTCGCTTGTTCTCTCATTACCTTCGCTACCGCCAGATTTGACTCAGCTCAGGAAGCCCGCCTTAGAATGATGGAATGAGCAAGAACCCCCATGACAGCCTTTAATACAAGGGGCCTCTCTGAAGTTGAATGACACCAGGTAATGGTAGGAAAAAAAGGAAATAAAATAAAAAAATAAGAAATAAAAAGGAAAGACGTAATGTTCAGCAGGTGTTAAGCAAGCGCGAGGTATAATTTAGCATACGAAAGACTTCTCAGACTCGAGGTACAGTTTTACCTTATGACGTTTTTTATATTCGTGAAAAAAAAAAAAAAAAACTTCAATAACTCCTTGACTGCTCAGGGGCTCTGCTACGTTGAGTAAAATCGTCAGATAATAACAAGAACAACCTAAGAAACATAGACATTGCTACGCTGTTGCAACCCTCCAGCTGACCAATCACATCCCCCCCCCTCCTCCCTGCACACCTAACCAAGCGCATAACGGCTCTCACTCCTCCCCCCCCCCCTCTCTGTATAACAGAGACATTCACACTTAAAATTTTTAGTAGTTTATCTGTGTTAATAATGAAGCTATGAACAGATTTGATGAAACTATGCCTAGTGCTTTTTTTCATTTAGGCAGCCATTTTTTATGATTACTTAATAGGTACAGTCATGAAGCTTCACACATAATGAGATTTATATAATCACTTATCATGTACAGTTTCTGTCTCCTGGGTGAAATAATTGCAAAGCATTACCAGAAAAATGCATTAAAATAATGAGTTTTATGTATTTCTGCAGTTTCATAGCATAATATAATTTCATGACATTCTAACTACCCAAAGGCACCAGGAGGCATATTAACACATTCCTTGAGAGTTTGAAGCCTGTACCTGTCTTTGGTTCTGGGTTCTAGCCCGGAAATGATATATATATATATATATATATATATATATATATATATATATATATATATATATATATATATATATATTACTTATCCATTATTTTCAAAAAAGAAACTACTGAAGACACAGCATTCTACCTCACTATAAGACACGTAACTATGTCAAATTTCATGATTATAATGAATACTTTCTGAGTTTTGGCCCAGAAAAGAAGTCTTTATGCCCAGCCAGTCATCATGCCACCCAGCTCTACGGACGGACACCCATTGAACCCAGTGATAACAACACCCTCCTCTGAATTAGTTAGGTGGAGGGTAACAGGTTATAAACTATCTAGTCAGTCAATGATAAACATAACCTGGCCCCTTCAGCTTCCTTGTGCAGGTCACGCTGAAATATCTGAGAAAGTTATATATTTTTTTACTTTTTCATTAATAAAAAATGGACAAGTAAATATAATAAAGAGAGCCTTCTACCTATTAAAAGGCACCAGTTCACTATGAGACACATAACTATGTGAAATTTCATGACTTAGTGAATAATTTCTGATTTCTGGCCCGGAAACGAAATCTCTTCATCTGGCAAGCTGTCCTGCTAACTTGTCTCCCAGCGCCACGGACGGACACCTATTGATCCCAATAATAACAACACCGTCCTCTGACTCTGTCAAGTGAAGGGTAAAAGAAGAGGTCACCGTAATACTCATAAACTAAAGAGGATTTTCCTGACGCGACTGAAATTGTATGGCGATAGATAAAAAAGAAGAAAGGTAAAGAGAAACGATAAAAAAAAGACAAGAAAAGAGGAATAATTCTTTATCCAGTGGAGGGGTTTCACTGCTTCATTCAGTGATGATATTTGCCGCCTTTTCTTGCTGCTACCAGCCAATTACACTAAGTTTAGGGGAAAATTTTGAACAGGATGGTTAAATAGAGCTTTTTATTAATCCCATTCAGTGCTAGAGATTTCCCTTATGCTAAAAAGATTAAAAACAAAATGAATAAAGTTGGGAATCAAGGAACAAAAAATTCTTCTGCTGTTGGTCTGGCCAAAAAAAAAGATAATAATAATAATAATAAATAAAAATAACCTTGGAGGACTAAAAAAGTTAAAGGGCACTGTTTCTAACCCATTCTCTACGAAAAGTCTACCTGAGCTGTTAGTAATTAGTTTGCAGTAGAATGACTATATATACTAGTGATCGTGTTAATTCATTCACAGTAATGAGGCCTTTGTTATTTTATTATTGCCATCTCCAGATAATTATTGTTGGCTCATGGATGACAATTTGGTCTGGAAGGGTTACATATAGTCTTCATAACCTCTTCACTACAAGGGTGTTCCTTTTACTAAATAGAATTGCCTGAGGGTGGCAAGAACACAGTAGAAATGACATCCTCCTGTTGCCCTTTAGCCCGATAAGAGTCTTTTAATTTTATTCACCAAAGTATTTTATTTCACCATCGATAGCAGAGCGACAGGCGGGTGTTATGTTTTCAGTAATGTGTGTGTGTGTGTGTGTGTGTGTGTGTATGCTTGGGTGCGTGCATGAGTGCGCGCGCGCGCATGCTAACAAAATAAGGGGCTTTATCCGATTGCAATAATTTTGGTGGAAGAGTTGAGGGTCATTCCATGAAGAATCTTAATGTTTTTGTTTCTTTCATAACAACAGGCTACAGGTCAACCTCACAAGTCTAGGTCAATCGTTAAACTAGCAAAATCTTTTCAGCTTTTTTTTTTTTTTTTTTTTTTTTTTAAGATTTAAAGCAAACTTTGAGGAAAGTTTTGAGAATAGTGGCGGAATGAAGTGAGTCAATTTTGAGAACTGTCAGTCAGTGGGTGGGGTCAAAAGTTGACTCTCGTAGCATGTTTCACAACAAAGTAACTGGATCAGTTTCAATCTTTTTTTATTTTTTCTAAACTCGGTGGAATAGTTGAGGAGTAGACAAGATGTGCACCGATTGCTTATAGAACATTAGGTGAAGGTGAAGATCACAAAGCAAGGTAAAATTAGATCAGAGTTTATCCAATTTATACCAAACCTTGTGGAAAGGTTGAATATAAGACAAAAACAGGCGGATTTGCTTTTGAAAACAGTCAGCAACATCAACAACAAAAACAACAGGAACAATAATAATAATATTAATAATAATAATAATAACAATGATAGTAATTATAATAATAATTATATAATAATAATGATAATAATAATAATAATAATAGTAGTAATAATAATAATAATAAAAATAATTATTATTATTGTTATTATTATTATTATTATTATTATTATTATTATTGTTAAATGTATTATCATTTCATTATTATTATTATTATCATTATTCACGCCATCCACATATCATTGTGAAAGGGGGTGTATGTGATACTCGGCGTTTATTTTTTTTAATCTGTGCGTCAATTAACTCTTAAACCAATCAAAGGACCATCTTCAAACTTCGCACACGTGTTCGGTATGTGGAACTGAGCAAGTGGTTCGATTTTGGTGAAAATCTATCAGAGGTAAGGATGGGAGTGAGGTGTCCGAAATTTTGCGCAAATTTTTCAAAGTGCCATAGGAGGCAAACGGTGAGAGATAGACACATGGCTACTCCTAATCACTAATAGGAAGTCATATGTGGAAATTCTATTGGCACCTTTACAATTGACTTTGGGTGACCTTGAAAGGTCAAAGTCAAGGCCATAAGTATTTTTTGTGAGACTTTGCATCAATTAACTTTTGAGCCAATGAACGGATCATCTTGAAACTGTACAGGTGTTGGGTGTGTGGAACTGAGGAAGTGGTTTGATTCTGGTAAAAATCCACAAGGGGCAAGGGTGGGAGTGGGGGGTCCCAAATTTGGGATGCAGGAGGTTTGTTGTGACCTTGGGTTGCTTTGAAACAGTTATTGTTATTGTTGTTATCATTATTATTTTTATTGTTGTTGTTATTATTATTATTATTATTATTATTATTATTATTATTGTTATTATCATTATCATTAATATTATTATTATTGTTGTTGTTGTTGTTATTATAATTATTATTATTATTATTATATTCATAAGAAAGAGAAGAAGAAAGAATAGGAGTTGGAGGAGGAAGAGGAGGAGGAGAAGGAAGGAAAGGAGAAGAGGGGAAGGAAGTGGAGGAGAAGGAGATGGAGATGGAGATGTAGTTGGAGGTGGAGATGGAGAAGGAGAATTGTCTCATGTTAGTCCAAACTAATTTAGGAGAAAAATCTTCATTCAGAAATGATGGGGAAGAAGGCAGTCATCCAGAATTATTCGACTTTGCAATCCGGTGTACCGTATAAGGCGTCGTCAGTTGTGGGGAATGTTCAGTAATTTTCCAGCGTTGGCTATCAGATATCTCCTTCCCTCATTCATTCTCAGTCCTCCACAGCCAATCTAATTACTATATCAAACACAGTAGTCATTCCTCTCCCATACTGTCTCTCTCTCTCTCTCTCTCTCTCTCTCTCTCTCTCTCATCCGCATTGTAACATACCTTCATCCTCACAGCCCTGCCTCTCAACATACCAATCCCGCCGCCTCTCTTCCCTTCCTCCCCAACACATTCACGCTTCCTCTCCCATTCAGGCTCTCTCTACTGACTACTACTCTCACACACCATTCTTCTCCGTCCCCCTTACAGTTTCCCCTTCCCACATATAGTTTCACTCCACTCCCCTTCACAATCTCTCTCCCCTCATCTCCCATAGCCTCTCTCGCCCTCACAGTCTCTCTCCCCATCCCCTCACAGTCTTCCCCCACCCCCTCACGCACTTTCCCTCCCTAAAACACTCCCTCCCACACACTGTCTCCCCACATTTCTCTCTTACACTTTCCCACTCCTCTTCCCCCTCACCGTCTTTCCCCGTCCCTCTCATACTTTCTCCTCCCTGTCCCTCTCACTCCCCCTCTCGCCTCCCCCCACACAAACACTCATCCTTTTAGTCCCCTTCTCGCATGCCTTCATCCTCTGTAAGCCTCACACTTGTCTCACTCTCCCTAAAACTGACATCAGTCTCTCTCTCTCTCTCTCTCTCTCTCTCTCTCTCTCTCTCTCTCTCTCTCTCTCTCTCTCTCTCTCTCTCTCTCTCTCTCTCTCTCTCTCTCTCTCTCTCTCTCTCTCTCTCTCACTTCGTATCGACTGTTGGGCTGTCATATCCTAGACTCCTCATATTTTACTCTTGCCGTCTACAAACAATCGTGAGCAGCATAAGAGAATATCTTAATGATGAAGGGATCATAGAAGGCTGTCTAACTTCAAAAGTTCCCAAAGCCTGTTTTTACTAGGTTTAAAGCATCTGGAGAGAGCCAGAGTAAAACAAGGAGCATTTTGAGTGTACAACAAGCTCCCACCAGTTGGTCTGAAGGCCATACATTTCACTTTGTCCTGTGACCTTAACCTTTGGCTAATTGCTGTCAGAATATGAGCCATTTATTCTTGTCTGACTCTTAACACTTCCACCAAACTTGGTCCAGACCAGATCAGCAAAGTTTTAGCTGACCTTGCCTGTGACCCTGAATTTCGATCTTCTCAAGTTACTTTGAATTTTTCCTAATTACCTCGCCCGGACGGAGTCTGGCGAGGTATTGTTTTTGATCGGCTTGTTTGTTAGTTAGCAATATTACGGAAAAACGGCTGAATGAAATTCCATGAAACTTTCGAGATACGTGGGCATCGGTCCCAAAAGGAAGTGATTAAATTTTGGAGTCACTCGAGTGACCTTGAAAGGTCAAAATCAAGGTCATGGATTTTCAGTGGGCTCTAACTTGAAACCCGCTGAAGATAAAGATATTTACTGTTATCAACATGCAGGAACTCTCATATGGGCTTTCATTTGGCACCAAGGCCTTTGACCTTCAGTGATCTTGGAAGGCCAAACTCAAGGTCACGGATATTCAGGGGACTATAACTCGAAACTGGTTGCAGATAGACATTTACTACTATCAACATGTACAAAGTCCCATATGGCCTTTTAATTGGTATCATGACCTTTGACCTTAAGTGACACTGAAAGGTCAAACTCAAGCCCACTGATATTCAGGGGACTATAACTCGAAACAGGTTGAAGATATATTTATTATTGTCAAGATATAAGAAGTCTCATTTGGGCTTTCATTTGGCACCATGGCTTTTAAACTTAAGTGACCTTGAAAGGTCAAACACAAGATTACAGATTTTCAGAAGGCCATAACTTGAAAACGGTTGAAGATGAAACAAATGCTGTCGAGCGAAGTTTGTTGTGTCTGGCACCACTTGCTGATTTCTAAATCGAGTCCCGTTATCTTTGCCTGACACTTCACCGATCAACAGAGTTTGGTGAACATAGGTTAAAAAGCTTTTAAAGTTGATTCTGCAGTGCGTGCGTCCTTGACCTTAGACTTATTGTTTTAAGAAACTGTTAGTCAACCCTTGGATTATCTTTAGTCCTTCCACCATGTTTGGTTTAAGTTACGAGAGGTTTAAAATCCATTTTTTTTATTTTGTTCACACACAGCCGCACGGTCCAAAATTTTATCTTGCCCTGTGACCTGGACCTTTGACACTGTTCTCAGTATCTAACTCCTTCATTCTTGTTTTACCCTCCACCCTTCCACAAAGTTTGGTCTAAATAAAATAAAAACTATAACGTGAGTCATTGGCCTGACCTTCTTATCTTGCCCTTTGGCCCATTGTTCTAATAAACAATGTGTTAACTCGTTTGCTGTCCCACTCCTCCTCCATGATATTTGATTATAAACTGTTCATGGTATTTTGTTCACACACACACACACACACACACACACACACACACACACACACACACACACACACACACACACACACACATACACACACACACACACAGCTCGCAACATAACACTCTCTCTCGCCTTACATCCGCGCGTGTAAAAAGAAGAAAGAAAGAAAAGAAAAAAAGAAAGGAAGACGACAAAGAAACAATGCTCTCTAACACAGCAGAAAGAGTAAACAATGAAGGAACGTCTGGTGACGGTAAACAGATGTTACCTGGAAACAATAAGGTAAATGCCAGGGATGTTTTTGTTAACATCATTTAATTAAGGAAATGATGCTTTAGCGATATGCAAGGATATAATATATATGGTTACATTTTCAGTCTTGCATTATTAAATGGTGAATTTAAATCATTCTTGGACCACGAGTTTACTGAATAAGTTTTAGAGAGTGCGCTGCACTAAACGGCTGCCTCTCTCTCTCTCTCTCTCTCTCTCTCTCTCTCTCTCTCTCTCTCTCTCTCTCTCTCTCTCTCTCGGGATTTATCTTGGAAAAATCATATTATTTCTCTTGTAAAATCTGCTTCCAAGAGATTAAGTGTGCTAAGCCGACTCCGCTCTTTCTTTACCTCTGCACAGTCGTTGACTTTATGCAAGTGTTTTATGTGCCCCTGTGTTTAGTACAACTCTTACGTGTAGGGAGGCTCTTTACATACAGTTCTTCTCAACAAGGTGCAATCAAAGGCTTTTCGTCTCATTAACTCTCCCCGTTCTGGCTACCTTCAGCCTCTGTCTCTCTGCCGCACTGTTACATCTTTATCTCTTCTATCGCTTCTTCAATGGCCACTGCTGTTATGGTCTGTCCGCTTGCATCCCTCCACCACTACGGCGGTTGCGTAGCACCCGTCTATCAACAAACTCTCATCCATCTTCTGTCCAGCACTCCAGTGCAAGAGTTAACCGTTATCCCCAGTCCTTCAAGTATGCAACAGGTCAATTCTGAAACTGTTTCCCTCTGTCTGTATTTCTTACTGCCTGTTATCTCGTCTTTCCAACGCAGTGAGTCCAGGCATCTCAAAATGAATGGATCTTGAATTTAGCTCTTTTATCTTTTTTGTTTTGTTTTGTTTTTTCTTTGAGGGAACAATTTACAGGCTCCTTCTTACTTGCATTTAAAAAAAAGTTCCTGATCAAATAAATGAGTCACACTCTCATTCACACATTATTCAAGTCCCCGGAATCCTGTCACCAAAAGCATAAACCTCGACACTTACGCACTTTTTACCACCTACCAGCTAGAATCCATCCTTCCAATATCATTAAAATTAATAGTAATAATAACAATTACAGTAGGAGTAATGACAACAACAACAATAATAATAATTATAATAATAATAATAATAATAATGATAACAATAATAATAACAACAACAACAGAAGCAGAAGCAGCAACAGCCACAACAACAAAAATAACAACAGCAACAACAGCATCAACAACAACAATATTAGTCTTTTATTATTATTATGTTATTGTTATTTTTATTATCAATATTTTTATTATTTTTTCATTTATTATTAAGCCTAGCCCTATTATATTACCCTAGAGACAATGATGGCAGAGGCATTTCATTGCCATTATTGTTAGCCATATTAATAAGTGTACACACTCAGCACCCCCTGCCTCCCTCTCACTAATAACCATCATGTATACCCAACAAAAGAGGTAACTGGAGCCCCACCATCCATGAAACTGGAGCTGAGCGATATTGCCCATTATATTTTTCGATATATCCGATTATGGGCGTAAACTACACAGCACTTTCCCCCGGCCCAGCAGTATGGCGTCAAACATCTTTACATATCACAGCTTGGGCACTAATACCCACCACCTGTGCTTAACACATACCATGACTCTCACTCAGGACTGGTGTGATGGTATTATCGGGATTTAAAAAAAAAATCCCTTCATTGCATGTACGTGAGTCTTCTGCAAACATGAGCAAAATACCAAGCTATGACAAAGAGAGAGAGAGAGAGAGAGAGAGAGAGAGGGATTTATATAGATGTATATACATGAAACAGCTTCGTACTCCTACAACACAAGTAAAGGATTGGAAGGGAGAAGGTGGGAATATCCTGGAGATCGTCGTTTCTTCTCTAATTCACGTCCCCAGCTTTAGAAAAGGTGACAGTGATGGTGGTGGTGTTAGAGACGGTGATAACGACGGTGGTGGTGGTCACGTTGATGCTCTTGGCGATGGTGGTGATAGTCATGGTGATAATCTCGATGGTGGTGGTGATGGTGACGGTGACAATGATGGTGTTAGTGGTGTTGATGCATTGGGAGTGATGATGATCTTGGTCATAGTCGTGGTCGTGGTAATGGTCATAGTGTTAATGATGGTGGTAGTGTTGGTAACGATGATAAAGATAGTGAAGGTGGTGTTGATGCTGGTGATGATCATGACTGTGTTGGTCATTGTATTGATGATGATGATGATGATGATGAGAAAGACTAAAATTTTGAAACCTGGACAGGGTGATGATTGTAATGATGCTGGTGATGATAAATGATGTTTGTGCGACATCAACACTTGGGATGCAAAATACGAACATTACTGTTAACCAAAGACGATTTCATTCGGTTTAAGGAAACTCAAAAAAACTTTAAACATTGCCCTCTTTAACCCCGTCAGTTATAGTGAATCCACAAACAGAGATAAGGGGTATGAGTTCGATGTAGGGCAGTCAAATGGCAGAGAACATGGCAGCGTGGAGGCGATTTGTCTGTCGCCTCGCCTTACACAATGACGACGACTGGCAGTAGAGATAGACAAATGATCTCTAGTAGAAAAGGGATTAATGAAGGATATATATAACCACTCCAGTTCCGAAAGTATCTCTGAAGCTGAATATAAACGATTAGTAGTAATTAGGAAAAAAAAATGTCGCCAGGTTCAAGGAGTTAACATAGTAAAAAAAAAAAAAAGAGCTTTGATTTACCCTGGAGCCAAGACCAGACTGTTTTATTCACGTCAGACGAACTCCACACTGTTTTCATTTCTGAGTGATCCAATATATATTTTTTTTCATTTGTGTGTGTGTGTGTGTGTGTGTGTGTGTGTGTGTGTGTGTGTGTGTGTGAACTGACGTGCGATGTTTTTTTTTTCTTTTTTCCTTTTACAATTACTGCATTTTTATTGAGTTTATAGTCTGTTTCTTGTTCTCGTTTTTTTTTATTTCTTTTATTTGTACTCCTTTTGAAGTTACGATTCTTTCTTTCTTTCTGCCTTTCTTTCATTTAGCTATATATCCGTCAGGAAGGTTTCCTTTTACTGATATTATTTTTGTGCGTCACCTAAAGAAAAATACAAATAGAAATATGTGCAAATGGTGGAACTTAAGAGGTAAAGCCATGATTGCGAGGCCTGACTTACGTGCAGATGAATGTGCAGCCCATCTCACCTAAGCATGCAATAGAGAACTGCCCCACTTTCCTACGTTTTGTATCTTGGTGTTTGGATAATGCTTCACTCAGTCATTAGTTAGGAAGAGGGATCTGGATGATAATGATGATGATGATAGGACGAAGGATCTGGATGATAATGATGATGATGATAGGACGAAGGATCTGGATGATAATGATGATGATGATAGGACGAAGGATCTGGATGATAATGATGATGATGATGATGATAGGACGAAGGATCTGGATGACAATGACGATGGTGATGATGGTGAAGATGATGTTAACTATAAGAAGGATCTGGAAGATGATAATGATGATAATGATAATGATAGGAAGAAGGATCTGGATGATAGTGATGATGGTGATGATGATGAGGAGGAGGAGGATGAGAAGACGGACCTGGATGATGATGATAATGATAGTGATAGGAAAAAGGATCTGGATGATAATGATGGTGATGGTGATGATGACGATGATGATAGGGAGAAGGATTTGGATGACAATAATGATGGTGGTGATGGTGGTGGTGTGGTGGTGATGGAATCATTGCAGGAAGATTATTCAACATTACGAAAATTATTTGGAAAGTCCTTTCTTCGCTTTTTCCTCGTTGCAGAAGAGTACAAGAAGCGGCGCCAAGGCACAACAAACCCGTCCCCGGCAGTCATTTTAGTACTGTCTTATAAACATATCAGGATATCTAGTAAAAAATGTCATATATAAAATTTAGAGCAAATAGGATGAAAATTGACGATTATATATTCACTTGAAATTTTAGGCCCGACCCACCTGACACTGACCTCTCTACCGCTAACTGGGGGGTGACCCCTCTGATGTAATGAGGCATGTAATAGGATGCTGATTTCAAGATGCACCTTTAGGTTTTGGTTTCATGTCGATATGACGAAGTTGAACGGTGTTATGGCAATATTTTTTTAATGACATTTTTTGGGCCTTCAGCCTGAGACTTGGCCCACTTTGGCCCAAAGTTTAAGCAGGTGATCAGAAGGTCATAGCCCATCATCCCTGTAATTTAATTCATAATCGCAACAGTAGTTATCGCGTCAAGTTGTTAACAGGCAGGCAGACAGACAGAAAAACAAACAAACAAACAGACAGTCAGGCAAACCGAGTGAAAACAATACCCGTCACCGAACCCTTCCTGGGCGGGGACGTGTAAAGAATCCTCTCTCTCTCTCTCTCTCTCTCTCTCTCTCTCTCTCTCTCTCTCTCTCTCTCTCTCTCTCTCTCTCTCTCTCTCTCCTTTATTTCTTTCTCTGTCTTCACGCTCACTCTTTCATCTTTCACAAATCTATATTTTCTCCATCTCTCAGCTTCATCGTCTCTCCATCTTTCCTACTCCCCTGCCACTCCTTCGTTTTTTCTGTTTCCTTCCTCATATTGTCTTCCCTCCCTCCCTCATCACTCCTCCTTCCTTTCCTCCCTCATCTCACCTACTTCACCTCCCTATCTTCTCTTCATTCGTCCTTCCTTCCCTCACTGATCGCCTCCTGTGCCCAATCTTTTCTCCTTCCGTCTACTCCCTTCCATCCTCCTTCCTTCATTATTTAACTCCCTCACCTCCATCTCTCCTTCATCGTCCCTCTTCCCCCATCCTCGTCCTTCCTTTCTTTTCTCTTTGATCTCTTCTACTTCCTTCAGTATCATTTCTTTCCTTCCCTTCGTATCATATTCATCTCTCGTACATCCCTCCATTCCCAGTCTTGTTTACCACTCATTCATTCATCATTCCTGCCTCCCTCTAATGCCACTCTGCTTTGTTTTCCTCCCTCTCTTATTTGCCCTTCCCAACCCTTCTCCTCACTGCTCATTATTACATCAAAGGTTTACCGTCTGTGTGTACCAGACTGAGGGCTCAACTGGGGCTTAATTAGACGATTCGACGTCAAACTAGAAATGATGGAAAGGGCGTAGTGTGAGGGGGTTGAGAGCATGTGGGGACTGTGAGTGTGAGTGAGGGCTAAGAGTTTGTGTGTGGGTTAAGAGCGTGTACTAGGAGTGAGGGCGTGTGAGTGGGATAAGAGTGTGCAGAGATTGAGAGGTGTCTGGGAGTTGAGAGTGTGTCTGGGAGTATAGAGTGTGTCTGGAGGTTGAGAGGATGTTTGAGAGTTAAGAGCATAGGGATGAGTGGGCTGAGTGTGAACTAGAGGTTGAGAATGTATGTAGGGATTGAAAGATATGAGTGGAAGCTAAAATGTGTATGTGGGGGTTGCATGTGTGGGGGGTTGAGAGTGTGTGTGGAGATTAAGGGTGTTTGGTAGTGGAGAGTGTGCAGGGGGAGATGAGGGTGTGTTGGGGCTCAGTGTGTGCAACATTTGAGAGTGCGTGTCGGGGCTGAGAACTTGTGTTGTTTGTAGAGAGTGTGCGTGGGGTGGATGAGTGTTGTAGGAGGGCCGGTTGTGGGTGTGTGTGGAGGGGTTGAGAGTTTGTAGGGAGGGGGTTGAGAGTGTATGTTTGGAATGAGTGTGTGGAACATATGAGAGCGTGAGGAGGTTCAGTATGTCGGGGAAAGGGAGAATGTATGTGGGGGCTGAGAGTGTGAGTGGAGGTTGTGTGTGTGTGTGTGTGTGTGTGTGTGTGTGTGTGTGTGTTGTGGGGGTTGAGAGTTTATGTATGAGTTGAGAGTATGTGTAGGGGCTGAGAATGTGTGTGTGGGGGTTCAGAGTGGAGAATTGAGAGGGTGTGTGAAGTTTGCGAATGTGGGGGTTCTAGAGGGTGTGCGGGGATTATGAGTATGGAAAAGATTGAAAGTGTGTGGAGTTGATGGTGGGGCCTGAGACATTAAAGTAGGTTGAAAGTGGGGGGATGAGAGTGGCTGTTACGAATGGTGGATGCAAGTTGATGTGGGTTGAGAGTAAATAAAGATCAGGACGGGGCATGGGGGATGATGGAACCACATTTATATCCAATGCTACTAATATTCCCATCTCAAAAAGTATTGAACTTCTCGATGTTTCACTTAACAATGCCCTCAGCTGGACCTTTCATGTCAGAGCACACACACACACACACACACACACACACACAGTTACTCATGAATCAATGTATACCGTACACACGCAAGCACACCTTATTACAGAAGTAGCACGATCAGTTGCAGAAAATAATGCTTCCCAGAATATCACCACACACACACACACACACACACACACACACACACACACACACACACACACACACACACACACACACACACACACACACACAGAGTTACTCATGAATCATTATATACCGTACACACGCAAACACATCTTATTTCAGAAGTAGCACGATCAGTTGCAGAAAATAATGCTTCCTAGAACCACACACACACACACACACACACACACACACACACACACACACACAAACAAACAGCAACAACACCAACACCAAAGTCTAAACAATATACATAAACTAAGCGCACAGAGTCAGTTTGGTATGAGATCAAAGGGTAGGGTATAAAGGAGAGGACCCAGCCTACAGAGGTGAACAAAGGAATACATTGAGCCGACTTACCTGATGAGTTACGTTGTAACTGCTGGGAGGAAACTGGCAAGGTTTTGGGTGTACCGGGAAGTAGGCGAGGAGGAAGATCAGGAGGAACTTGATGGGGAGATAGTGAAAAAGGAAATGAAAGGGAGAGGAGGAGGGAGAGGAGGAAGTAGAAAATTAAGGTGAAAGAGGAAAGGAGATGGAGAAGGAAGACGATGTTAGAAAAGGAAACAAAGTACAAGCAGAGAAATGAAATAGTGGAAGGGAAAGAGGATGGGAAAGTGGAGGAAAAGAGGGAAAAGATAACAGGAAATGCAATAAAAGTCGAAGGAATGTGAATGGAGAGAAGTGGAAAAGGAAAAAATGAACACGAGGCAAAGTAAGAAAAGTGAACAGAAAAACTACCTTATGATGTTGCTAAGAACAAAAGAAAAAGAAGAAGAAGAAGAAGGAAAGAGGAAAGTGTGGAGAGTCAATATGCTCCTGGGTGCTCGGCAAATTGGGTTAAAGGTAATGTAATTTTCCTTTTACTTGTGGATTAGCTGTTCCACCTGTGATTTTAAAGCTGTTTTGTTATCCTTTTTGTGGCATACTGTGACACTTGTATCATAATCATCATCATTATTGTTGCCATCATTATCATCATCATCATCGTCAGAATTACCATCGTCGTCATCATTATCATCATCATCATCACCATCAGAATTACCATCGTCATCATCATCATCATCATCATCATCATCAAAACCAGGAACAGAAACCATATAACACGAGAAACCAACACAGTAAGGAAAGGCAAAGTGGGTTAGTAGTGGAATGAAAGAAATGGGTTAAAGAAAGTGTGTAAAATATGAACAGGGAAGAAAACTGTGTAACGTAAAGAAGAAAAGGAATTATGTAAAGCTTGGATTTAGCTCCTTCAGTCCGGTGAGGTATTTTTCATTTTGTCTCGATATTTTTCAGTTATTTCTATACAACTTAATTTCCTGAGCCTTTTCAAACAGGAGGGATTTCATTTAGCCTTCATTCATTCCATCACCAATAGAAGTCTTCTCTGAGCTCTGTAAACTCGTATGGAGGTAGAAAGATCAAAAAGGAAAATGCGTTATGGTAATCAAAGGGATAAAATGCAGAAGGAAGTGTTTAAAGTGGGGTGTGTGTAGTGTGAACTGAAAAGTGAAAATAAAAGGAAAAAGAAAAAAGAAAAGAAAGAGGAAAGAAAGTGTTAGTATAAAGTGTAAAAAAATGTGTGTGCGTTCAGGTATTAATCCTTGCATCCTCAGTCGTCGTATTCTTGCTGCTACCAGACGATGTTATTCAGCTTAGGAGTGCAGCTTAGATAATGATGGGGTAAATGAACAATAAATCTAACTCCTTCAGATATATAAAAGTGGCGTTAAAAATCATTTTAAAGGAAGTAGTAGTAGTAGTAGTAGCAGTAGTAGTAGTAGTAGTAGTAGCAATAGTAGCAGTAGTAGTAGTAGCAACAGTAGTACTAGTAGTAGTAGAAATTGTAGTAGTAGTAGTAGTAGTTGTTGTTGTTTTGTTTTTGTTGTTGTTGTTGTTGGTTGTGGTGGTGGTGGTGGTGGTGATGGTGGTGGTGGTGTAACTATAGGTCCATATGAATGTGGACCCAGCAGACGGTTGACTGAAACTGACTCCATCCCGTTGTCCAACATTCCCCTTTCTGAAGATAAAGAAGTTTGTGGGACTTTCATATAACCGAATAGTAGAGTCGCCCGGCTATGTATATGCCACCGTGTGAAGGCATCTTTCTCTGGCACCCGTTTTAGAAATCGATGGACTGAGGAGATACAAAGGAACAATTAATCTGAGTGAGAAGAATAAAACCGAATCACCCGAGACGAAACAGACTCAAACTCGTCCTGCTCTTAATCCCCGCTAATGTTGCAGAAGTCAGTGGGAAGTGAGACGGATTATGTTGCCGAGACTCCCCAGGGACCGGCGCAAGAAAAGTCGGGCAGTGTTGGGTAGTGAATGGTGTCTCTCGGGGGGAACTACGACGGTTGGTGTAGCATTATTTTCGTTGCTAAGCTTGGTGTCATCATCATTATCATCATTCTTCGTATATATTTTCCATCGTCATTCCTTCTTTTCCTATTCATCATTCATCTGTAATCATTCATCAGTGTTAGTCATTATCATCATTTATGACTGACGTCGTTCATCATCGTCATCATCACTTAATGTGTCATCATTCATTATCCTTCATAATTATCATAACTATCATCCACCATTCTTTATCATCGTGAAATATGTTATTTCATTTCAGCTCTAACCTACTGATGTTTAGCCTGTTCCATCCAGTCCCTATAAATATGTGAATTCGTTTTCCTGTTTTGCGTCTTCTCAGTGTATCTCTGGGTTGCCTTCTGGATACTAAGTGTCCAGCTGTTACTCCAGCCTCGTTTTCGCGACGTTGAAAGTTAAGGTATTTTGACAAATCTTCATATCGTATATTGACTATCGTGCTGATATTTGTTTTCATGAGCACCGAAAGTCAATACGATATTGACTTTGAGTCAAGACTAGTCAAGATTAGTCCATGTTGCTCCTAAGGTATTGTGACTGATCTTGACTTGGTATCGACTTTTCTGTTTTGTGAACACAAACGGCGTTTCGATTTCATGATGAAATATAGAGGCGCTTGTGGTGAAACAAAGCATTTCTGCAGAGGGAACCTTCGTTAGCTGTGAAAACCAACGGAACGTTGTGTCCATCCCAAGTCAGACTGCGGCGGAGTGTCAGCATTGCGTGTTACAAACTAGAGTGGTACAGTCCTTTGTGTCTTGCCCTGACATTGCCTTAACATACCGCAATGAGGAGGCAAGAGAATCGGAGATTGCGTAGAAGTGGCCCAAAACCTTAGCAGGAAGCACGGAAAGCAGGGACCGCCCATGTGAAGGAGAGGAGACAGGACAATGGAGAACAGTTACATTAGTAAAGTGAATGTTAACTTTCAGGTTAATCCTGCATTAATGAAATTATGTAAGTATTCAACGCCTATTGTTATTATTTATTGTCATTTTTATTATTATTTTTATTATTTCCGCATGTCATTCCACCAACGATGGGTAAAGCATTAAGAGAAAATAAGATTTAATGCATTCTTCCAGGGTAGCCATGATGCATGAAGGTTTGTTACTATCGGATCTGAGATCAAGTCAGTATAATTCGCTGATTATTCGTTTTGGCGACGCTCTCCCGGAACTCAGGATCAGTCAAGATGAATATCAAGATGATAATGTCGCGAAAACGGGACTTTATTCACCATGAGCTGCATATATCCATTTCTAATTAAATATTTTATCCGAGAGCATGCTTATCTCTAAAGATCTCCTTTTACCTCTGTAGTTACTGTGGTACTTTCATTATCCCATGTAATCCTTTCTGAATACTTCTAGTATTACATTTTGAGTACAGTATTATGCTAAACTCAGGATTCTGATATACAAGATAGGTTAGAAAATGAAGAAGAGACACACCATGTGCCTTTCTCTATAGGCAAAGGGGGACATTCTAGCACTTCCTCCTTTCAGGTAAGGATGCGTTCGAAACATTGCATCGTAAAGCGATGTTGTATATCGAGCAATAACATGGGTTCATTGGGGATACGGTTTGGGCCAAGGGTCACTCACCCAATGTAGCCTACAAATAAGTCTCCAGCTGAGATGAACTGGCAGTTGTATCACTTCACTGTACTTCACTTGCTGTTTACCAACAAAAATAAGTCTAAAAACATGTTTCCAACTCACCTCAGCTAGTAGTTATTTCACTTGGTGCTTGAACTCCGACTCCGTTCCTTCTTTACCCCTGCACAATTGTTGACTCTATACACGGGTTTTATCCGCCCCTGTGTGGAGTACAACTCTCATGTGTGGGGAGGCTCCCCACATAAAGCTCTTCTCAATAGGATGGAGTCAAAGGCTTTTCGTCTCATTAACTCTCCTTCTCTTACTGGCTCTCTTCAACCTCTATCTCTTCGCCGCACTGTTGCATCTTTATCTCTTTTCTATCTCTACTTCAATGCTCATTGCTCCTCTGACCTGTCTGCTTGCATTCCTCCACCTTTATGACGGGCACGTAGCACCCGTCCAGCAGCAAACTCTCATCCCTTTTCTGTCCAACTCTCTAAAGCAAGAGTTAACCGTTACTCCCAGTCATTCATTTATGCAACAGGTCATCTCTGGAACTGTCTCCCTCTGTCTGTATTTCCTGTTTCCTACGATCTCCAGTCTTTCAACCACAGTGTGTCCCGGCATCTCGAAATCATCGGATCTTGAATTTGGCTCTCGCTTTTATTTTGTTTTTCTCTTGAAAGGAATAGTTATTGCGGGCTCATGGCCATTGGTTCCTTCTTCCTAGCATTAAAAAAAAAAAAAAACTCCAACACCACACAACTCTTCCATCAACAGCACTAACACACCCGAAAGTGATGAGTTCAGAGGCCATCTTGGAATAACCAGATGACTGCAAGCCTGCTTCCCTTGCCGGCGACTACATAAGTAAAAATAAATAATTAGTAAATCGATCAGTGACTCTTTGTACAGGATCATAATAATCGTATTATATATATATATATATATATATATATATATATATATATATATATATATATATATATATATATATATATATATATATATATATATAGTAAACACACACACACACACACACACACACACACACACACACACACATATATATATATATATATATATATATATATATATATATATATATATGTGTGTGTGTGTGTGTGTGTGTGTGTGTGTGTTTACTTGTGTGTCCTTTCGGGACTTTGGCGAAAGCTTTGCCATTGCACTTGACATCTCAAAGGCTTTCGATCGAGTTTGGCATAAATCTTTAATTTCCAAACTGCCCTCCTACGGTTTCTATCCTTCTATCTGTGCCTTCATCGCTAGCTTCCCTTCTGGTCGTTCTATAGCCGCTGTTGTAGACGGCCATCGTTCTTCTCATAGATCTATCAACAGTGGTGTTCCTCAGGGCTCTGTCCTATCACCAACTCTCTTCCTTTTATTCATCAATGATCATCTAAGCTGAACATCTAACCCTATCCACTCATACGCTGATGACTCCACCCTTCACCTTTCCATTCGGTTCCCGCAACGCCCATCTCAACAGTTACTTCAACAAACAAGGGATGAGGCTGTGGCACACCTAATATCTGACTTGGCTCGTATCCCTGACTGGGGTAAAAATAATATGGTTGTTTTTAATGCATCTAAGACTCAGTTCTTACACCTATCAACCCGACAAAATCTTCCACAGGTATACCCCCTAATGTTCAATAATATTCAGCTTAGTCCTGCATCATCCTTGAACATGCTTGGGGTTTCATTTACTCAGGACTTATCTTGGAAAGATCATATTACATCTCTTGTAAAATCTGCTTCCAAGAGATTAGGTGTGCTTAGTCGACTCCGCTCTTTCTTTACCCCTGCACAATTGCTGACTCTATACAGGGGTTTTATCCGCCCCTGTGTGGAGTACAACTCTCATGTGTGGGGAGGCTCCCCACATACAGCTCTTCTCAATAGGGTGGAGTCAAAGGCTTTTCGTATCATTAACTCTCCTCCTCTTACTGACTCCCTTCAACCTCTATCTCTTCGCCGCACTGTTGCATCTTTATCTCTTTTCTATCGCTACTTTAATGGTCACTGCTCATCTGAACTGTCTGCTTGCATTCCTCCACCTCTACGACGGGCGCGTAGCACCAGTCTGGCAGGAAACTCTCATCCCTTTTCTGTCCGACTCTCTAATGCAAGAGTTAACCGTTACTCCCAGTCTTTCATTTATGCAACAGGTCAACTCTGGAACTGTCTCCCTCTGTCTGTATTTCCTGCTGCCTATGATCTCCAGTCTTTCAAACGCAGTGTGTCCAGGCATCTCGAAATGAATGGATCTTGAATTTGGCTCTCTATTGTATTTTGTTTTTTCTCTTGGAGGGAACTGTTACTGCGGGCTCATGGCCTTTGGTTCCTTCTTCTTCGCATTAAATATATATATATATATATATATATATATATATATATATATATATATATATATATATATATATATATATAAATATGTATATATATATATATATATATATATATATATATATATATATATGTATTTATATATATATATATATATATATATATATATATATATATATATATATATATATATATGTGGAGCCTCTGTGGTACAGTTTTTTTTTTTATAGATAATGAATGGAGGAAGGAAAAACAAAGAGAAAAAAAAAAAAGTCCATGTGCCTAAGGACATCCTCCATTCATAAAATATTTATAACAACTGGAATTTAATTTAAGTAGATTAAATGTTTGTGGGAAACAACTCCCAGGAAGTGAATTCCAGAGAGAAGTAATTCTGGGGATAAATGAATTTTGATAAGCCGAGGTTCTGCGTTGCGGGGGAGAGAGTGTGAATTCATGGGCGCTCCCAGCTGCCCGAATATTTCGGGAGAAAATTTGAAGGGGAGGAACAATTAAAGCCAGTTCGTCTGAACACTTACGGTAAAAATATCTATACAATAATGCTAAAGAAGCCACGTCTCTACGTGCTGATAATGGAGGGAGGTCTTGCGTGATGGCAGGATTATTGATTAATCTCATGGCTTTATTTTGAATTTTGTCCAACTGCTATTGTGTGTGTTTCACCGTGTTGGTCTATTGTTTTGTTAATCTGACGGGTAAGAAGGCAAAGAATGTCTACTGTTGAACGTTCTTGTCGAAATCCATACTGCCGATCATTGATTAGTTTTTTAAAATCTAGATGCTTGAGTATGTGTTTGGTAATTAGCGACTCAAAAAACTTTACCGAGAATGGAAGTTATTGCAATTGGTCTATAGTTTGATGGATCAGAAGTTGCCCCCTTTATAGGAACAGGATGAATATTTGCTTCTTTCCAAGGGGCTGGAAAACTTGAGGTTCGAATGCATAAGCGGAAAAATTTTGTTAATACAGGAGCCAACACTGAGGAGTAATTTTTAAGAACTATTGAAGGAATTTCATCTGGACCAGTGGCTTTGTCTGCTGAGAGATTCTGTAATACAGCTTGTACGTATCTGGTGTGAATCATGAAAGGAGGTATTTGAGGGGCAGAGTGTGCGTCTCGCACGCTGGTGGACGCGGGTTCACCTCCCGCCAGAGTTGTAAAAACTTTGGGAAGCATTCACCGAGCCACTTACTACTTTTGTGAACATAAGGAGTGCTGTGGTTGAACCAGCGTCGCATACTAGTATGCTTGCACCCAGTCGCCTTAAGGCGGGCTGACTACACTCGATTCACAGACTACACACACATCCAAAGCCACTACAACACTACAATCACACTCACAAGCATTTCTCATCCTACATACAGTCTCTACCAGACAGCCTAAGCCACTGGGTAGAGATACATTGGTTTTATCGTCTCTGCTTCGGTAGGGATAGGCCGGTCCTGCAGTGGACCTCAACGGATGATGATGATGATTATATACATACATAATATATATATATATATATATATATATATATATATATATATATATATATATATATATATATATATATATATATATATCTTGATGGCCCTGGTCTGTATGAGTTAATGTGACAGGTAACAGTGGCATGTTAGTGTTAGGGTGCGGCCACGCTTGTCCGAAACATGTGATCGACAAGATGAAACTAAGCACCGGGTTAGAGCCGCTGCAATATCCGAGTCTGAACGTTGGATGGACCCCTGAGTGTCGTTTCCTCTTATCGATCACACTGAGTGTGGCCGCATCCGTATGGGCACTGGTTCATGTTGAGAATTTTTTAAGCAGAAACATCTGATTACGTCCTGAAGGGAGTATGCAGTTACCTGAAGGGAAGAAGACAGAATGAGAGTATTACTGTATGTATGACGTGGGAGGGAGAAGATAATCTTTTACGCTGAATTTAGTTTGTGTAAAAGAGTCTGGTTTGTAGTATGAATTTAGACTTCACACACATTCTGTTAGCCTCACAGTCCGAGAGGCCTCTCGAATGGTGCATATGACTGGCTGGTGGTAGCAAGAATAAAAATGTCAGACGTCATTGTACGGTACCAAAGCGGCTCCTGGGATCGTCAGAACTGCCCTTACGATTAGTTTAACCTATTAAGATCAATTATTATATAAGTATATAATTCTGTCCACTTTAATCATGTACTTTTCAGTTCTGAAAATCTGGTTGTGCAGATGTTTCGGCGTCAGCAAGCATACTCTAGTACAAAAAAAAAAAAAACACGAAACCAAGAAACGGAAATGACCAGAACACTCGACTCACCACTTTTGGAGTTTACAAGCCTTCCGTACGAGCATCCATGCCACCACCACTTCTAAGCCATGGATGGACCACTTTACTGGAAATGGTTTTACGTTGTCTGGTGGTCACAGTTGCCGCAGTTTCAACAAGTCCTTGTTGGAGAGTAGCAATTTGTCAGCACCTCTGCCTCAGCCAGCAGTGAGTCCAGCAGCAGTGTCAAGGACCAAGACGAACTTTTACACAGGAAGATTTCATTTTCTTCCGTGGAAAAAGTCCTTCAAGCACGTACCGCACCAACGTGTGGAATGGAAGTGGATTAAAGGCAGAAGCAAACAGGGGCAGCTAGATCATTAGGGCAAAAACCGCCTTCCTCGTTCCGGCTTACCATAGAGCAAAGGCATAACTTATAACCAGACTTACCTCAGTCACAGCTTTTCTCAGAGCATCGTTGAACAAGATTCACTCTGTTGTTCAGGCGTACCTCAGAGCCATGGTAGACCTCATAAACACCCATCAGACATAATCGGGCTGGGCAGGCCTCACACGATCACCTAGAGTTTGGAGGAACTCACCCCAAAGTGACCTGCGGGCTGTCAGTCAGTTCCTGCCATCCCGTTATGTTTTATTGTTTAAGGTCGATTGTAGGGGCCATCTTCTTCTTCTGATGATGATGATGGTGATGATGATGGTTAGAGAAGTAGCAGTAGCAGTAGCAGGTGAGTAAGTAAAGATTGCTCCAGCCAAAGTCCTCCAGAGGCATTCGAGCCAGACTTGAGTTTGTGACAGTGGGCAGTAAGATGATGATAATGATTAGGGAAGTAGCAGTAATAGTAGCAGATGCATAAATAAGGATTGCTCTAGGCAAAGTCCTCCTAAGGTATCTGGTCCTGACTTGAATATGTAGTAGTGGGAAGAAGGATGATGATGATGATGATGATGATGGTGATGAATAGTTAAGAAGCAGCAGTAGCAGCAGCAGTGGTGGTCACAGTTGCGTAAGTACATAGCTCCAGGTACTGTAAAATAGTCAACAGGTGCCTGGCTGTGGCCTAAATGTGGAGTACCCTTGCACCCACTGCCTTCCGACCCCAAGCTTTTTGTTGAGTGGACCCTGGCCTGACCCGAGAGCTGTCACACCCCTCTTGGCCTCATTCCAACACACAAAGGTGACACTCTCAACGCTACCTTAAGTGAGGAGAGTTGGAGATACACAAAAAACTTTAATTTCTTTACTGCCATGCCGTCTTTCATTATATCCTTCCCCCCTCTAGTCTTTTTTAATCTATTTTTGATATCTCATGGAGATGGAATTATATTTTAATATCCCATTCGCTATAATAAGTGTCCCCTAAACTAATAACGTTCATCAATAAATAACAGGCATAATCAGAAACACAAAAATGGTTATTCTATTCTCGTGTAAATCTTCCCAAGATAAATTACAATGGTATTTATGTAGCATATACAATAAAAAGAGGTCATCATGCTGTGGCTGGTTACATTTTAGAAGACAGCGATCTTCCTCAGATTAATATGATCAACTGTTGGTTGTAGACTTCTAACCCTTTCATCACGAGCGATATGTCTTGAGATGAGTTAAGTCGTCTGGCGGTATAAAGGATAATATATAAGAGAGCCCATCCCAGTCATTAAGTTACTGGAGACTGTAACCCCGTCGCTTCTAAGGGTTTGTGTCAGGGTGAAAAGAAATCGTTTGCCTGTTGTAAGAACACATAAATGTATCGTATCGAAGGGATAAGAAAGCGCAGTTGGCCGGTAGGGCACATCCGGTTCCTAGTAGACGCTAGAGAGCAGGTAGTACAGTATAACCTGTAGGATTGTCTTATGTGGAAATTTTAACAAGGCAATATCAGAGGACGTAGTTTTGTTTTAAATTCATATCGTTATTAGTACTAGGGAAGCCCGGTAGTAGTGAAGGGAATAATGAAGACTATTTCCAACCCTTGCCTAATGAAAGCCCTCCCCTAATGTCATATAAAGGCTTAATGGCAGCAAGAAAAAAAAAGGCTGTATGTTATCGGATGGAAGGAGTTAAGAGAGTATCCTGGCAATGGTGCAGAGATATCAGCTTAAGAATATTTGTACCGCCTTTGGAAGATTATTTTTCCTTTGATAATACTTGAACTGTATGTGAAAGTAAACCTCCTGTGATACTGTCAGTCCATGCACTAGGATGTATTGGAAACACACACACACACACACACACACACACTCACAAACACACACATAATCTATTGATGGAGGTATTCAGACGTCCTGTTCACCTCATTAGTGGGTAGAAGGAATATCCTGTTACCTCAGTATTCCCTTTCGTTTGGCCCATCTTCCTTCTTGTTCTGTTTTTTTCTCTTCCATCCATCCTTTCTACTTCCTTCCATTCATTCATCCTCCTCCTTCCTCCCTTCGTTCCTTTCATCTTCCCTTCCTTCCTTTCTACTTCCCTTCCCTCTTTTCCCTTCCTTTCTTTCTAATGTTCTGTTATTAGTGTTTTTTTTTATTTCTTCCTCTTCTCCCTCCTTCCATTCTTCTGTTCTTCCTTTTCCTCCTTCCTTCTTTGCTTTCCTCCTTCCGTCCTTCCTTATCCCTTTCTTTTGTCTTCTTTATTTCCATCTAACAGCAGTGTTTTCTTGCCACTTATTGCTCTTCTTGTTATTCTTATGTGCCCTTCTTCCTTCGTTATCTCTTCTTCCTGGTTACTTTTTTACCCTCTTGCCTTACTTCCTTCCATGTCTCCTTTTAGCATTTCCTCCTTCCATCCTTCCTTCCATCCAATCTTTTGCTACCATTTTTCATTCACTCATTCTTTCTTCTATTTATCCTCTCCTTTCTATATTTTTAGTAATTTTTCTTTCTTCCTCCTTCCATTTCTTTTACTTCTTTTCCTCTTCATTATATCTTGTTTAGTATTCCTTTCTTCCTCGCTACTTTCTTTCTTCCTCCCTTTATTTTTCTTCAGCTTTCGTATTGTTTACCACCTTGCATCCTTTTCTGGATCTTCCTTTCTTTTTTTTAAATCTTTCTATATTCACACCGTTTCCTTGTTCCTTTATTCTTTTTTTTTTCTTTTTTTTCTTTCTCTGTGTTTTTGTTCGTTTTTACGTCCCTCAAGTATTCCTTTTCCATTTCTCATTTCTGTTTCTTTATTCTCTCCTCCTGTTTTTCTTTGCTTTCTTTCCTTCGTTTCTGCCCCTTTTCATTATTAATATTTTTTTTTTGTTATCCGCCCTCGCCTCTTCCCAGGTTCGTGTTTGTTTAATTACTTCTTCTGTTTTAGATGTGGGAGAAAATCTGAGTGTTTCTGCCCACCTGTACTTCATTGATGATATTCGACGCGAGATGTTTAATTTCCATAGACTTTAGTGACCCTAGCGACGTAACCCCACACCACACCACACCAACCTTCGCACATCAACCTTGCCAAACTTCTCATCCAGCACCATACATTGCCTCCCTCCCACACCACACAGTGCCAAGGACATTGACCGGAGCGCCCTGAAGCTCCCGCATCTACTATCCTACTTTTGTATACAGTATGTCTTATATTACAGCCGCGAGTAGCCACGCGAGGGTGTAATGTGCATAAGTCGTTGCCCCCCCTCCCCCCCCTCTTTCTCTCTCTCTCGACCTAGTTTTCTCCTCTGGCCTCATCAGTTTTTCATTACTTTGTTTTCCTCCTGCCTACCTACTCCTCATCTTGTCTCTTTCCAAGGAATACAGAGGACAACCAACGTCAATTCACCTCATGGTTTCCTTTTGAAATATTTACTTTATATATTATACCCCGTCGTGATATAGATTAGATACCCCATAGCCAACAGTTTTACACGTCAACAGATTGTCCTAAGCCAATACCTAATCACTGATGGGCGGTAATGCAGTGACACCTCCACTGAAATATGTAAAACTGTTGTGATGTATTAACAGTGGTTTCTTCATGGTATGTCACTGGGTTTACTAGATTCCTTAAAACTGCCTTAACGATATTCAAATCTTCAAACATTCGCTGTATAAAGTCCAGCTCGCGTCATTACGGACAAGTCGATTTCTGTACTGCTTGACCACTACTTTTCTCAGAATGTCACCAGTAAAGATTTGATGATTCCTCCATTCCCCTTTCCTTCCGTCCCTCACTAATTCATTTGTTATTTTTCTTCCTTCCTTCTCCCCTTCTTCCTTTCCTTCACATATTCCCTCCTATTCCCCCTTTACCATTTCATCTTCCCTTCCGTCCTTCACTGATTCATTTATTACTTTTTCTTCTTTCCTTCCTTCCTTCCTTCATTTATTCCCTATTCCAGATTTTCCCCTTCTCCACATCCTCAACAGGACTGCTGAGTGACACTGAAATGTGAGCCAGGTCTGCATATAGGTCACTGTGGACACGAGGCCTGGGGAGGGGGGAGAGAGCCGGTAGGGTGGGCATGGAGATAAAAGGGTGAGGGGGAAAATGTAGGTGAAGGGAACGGTAGGAGAAAAGGAGACAGGCAGAACAGAGGAGGAGAAACGGGAGGAAGATGAGAAGGAAAGTGGAAGGGCGAAGAGAAATGGCCAGAGATTTGAGGGAAGGGGGAATGGCTGGTGGATAGAAAGCAAAAATGAAGGAAGACAGGTAGAATGGAGAGACGGAAGGGACAAGAGGAAGAAAGAGAGTAGGGAAGGAAAATGTTAGCAGAGGGGTGGTAGATGAAGGGAAAAGAAGGAGAGAGATGGAGCGAGGATGAAGAGGGTGAATGAAAAGCAAGGAGGAATGAGAGGAGGAAAAGAAGAAGAGGAATGGAACATGGAGGTAGGGAGACCGGATGAGTAAACTGGGGGGGAGAAGGTAAGTGGAAGAGCAGCATAGCCTACAGGCAGAATGGGAAGGTGGGGGGGGGGGAGAACAGTGAAATGGCAAGAAATGAGAAACGGAGGATGGTGATATGGAGAGAATAAGGAGAGGGAAAAGGAGAAAGGGAAGAGTGACAAAAGAAATTTTGATAAGGACTCTGAGGAGAGAGAGAGAGAGAGAGAGAGAGAGAACAGAATGAACTGGCTAAGAGAATGACAACCTGGATGGCAAAGAAAAGAATGAATTAAGCTGACTGGCAATAAAATCAAAAGGAAACAAGAAGCGGTGCCAAGGCACAGCAAACCCGTTTCCAGCAGTCATTTTAGTGCAAACGTATAAACAAAACAGTATGTCTAGTCAAAGATGTCACATATCAAATCTGAAGTAAAATCGGGTGAAAATTGACGATTTTATACCCATTTGAAATTTTAGGTCCGACCCACCTGACACTGACCACCATACTGCTGACTGGGGGCTGACCCCCCTGATGTAATGAGGCATGTCATAGGATGCAGATTTGAAAGATGCACCTTAAGGTTTGGTTTCATGTCCATATGACGAATTTGAAAGGAGTTATTGCAAGTAAACGATTTTTTAACTTTTTTTTTTCTGTATTTTTTCCGCCTAGAGCCTGTGCCTTGGCCCAGTTTGGCCCAACATTTAATCAGGTGATCAGAAGGTCATAGCCCATCATCCCTGTAATTTTAGTCAAAGTCGAGTAAAGTTGTTAACAGGCAGGCAGACAGACATACAGACAGACAACTGACAAACAACAGACAAACCGAGAGAAAACAATACTTGTCCCCGAGCCCCCCAGGGGCGGGGACGGGTAATGTGGCGATATAAGAAACGGAAAGGAAAGGTGAAGAGTGAGGACTGGAAAGCAAGAGAGAGACGGAGAACAAAAGGATGAGAAAGACGACTTAACAAAAAAATGATTGGCATGACAGGGTTGGGTAAGGAAGGAGGGAGGAAGAAAAGAGGGAGGGGAGAGAGAAGAAGAACAAGAGGGACTAGAACGACAAGAGGAACTGAAAAAGATGAGATGGAAGATGATGAAAGAGGGAAACAGAAGAACAAGAGGGAACAAAATGATGGGAACTGAAAAAGAAGAAAGGAAATGAAGATGATGAGACAAAAGGAGAACAAGAAAGTGTCGGAGGATGGCAGGAAAGGAAAATGAAGAGACAAGAGCTATAATAAGAGAGAAAATGGAGGTGAGAAGAAGAAAAGAAACAGGAATGAGAGGATAATCGGAATAAAATAGGGATTGGCAAGGAGGGAAAAAAGGAAGAGAAGAGAGAAGAGGGAGAGAATGACAGGGATAGAAAAGACTGAGTGAAAGAAGAGAAGAGAGGTAGTACTCGTAGATGGAGGAGAGATGAGAGAGAAAAGGGAGGAAAGAATGATCGATATGGAAGAGAAGGGCAGGGAGGGAGGTAGATATGTTTTATATACAGTAGAGAGAGAGAGAGAGAAACAGAGACGATGATACAGGAAGACGAGGAAGAGGTGGAGGGAAAAGGAGAATGATAGATGGTGGATGCGACGAGAGGAACAAGGAGGAGGGAACGGATCGCTGGAACTGAAGAGGCGAGGGAGGTGAGGAGGAAGAGAATAGGAAGAGGAAAGAAAATGAAGAGAAATGATGAAAAGAGAACTAGCAAACAAAGGAAAAGAGAAAGAAAAGAACAGGAATAGAAGCGTAAAGATGAAGTATATAGAAACAGAGACCAAGTGGGAGAGAAAAAAAGGAAGAAATAGTTGATGGGAGGAGAGAGGAGTGAACAAAGAAGGAAGAGGAAAGAAAAAGTAAATGGAGAAAGAAGGGAGAGAAAGAATATATAGAAAGGAAGAGGGAGGGTAGGTATGATGAAGAGGTAACAAGGGAGAAAAAAGGGACGAGAAAAGATAAAGAACAGGGAAGGGAGAGAAGAGAAAGTTAATAGAGTAAGAGGAGAAAAGAAAAGGGAGGAAGAGAAGGGAAACAACAGACAGAGGAAGGGAGGAAAGAGTAGGGAGGAAAAGGGAGGGTGAGTATGATTGGGATGGAAGGAGGGAGAAAGATGGGCCAATATAAGCTTCAGTCAGGTAATGAAGCTGGTTCATCCTAGCATAATGACGGTCTTACCCCCCCCCCCACTACTCTGTGTGTGTGTGTGTGTTGAGAGAGAGAGAGAGAGAGAGAGAGAGAATGTACCCGCAACAGTGCAATTATCTTGGTATTCTAATTTAATGCTCTCATAAAATATAACGCAGACAACTATCACTGTCAATACGTAGAAATTTGCTTGATGTGTGAATAAGGCAAGAGTTGAGATTAATTCACTCCTGTGAGTAGAAAATTCGAGATAGAAATAATGTAGTAGCTGAGATTGCCTTTGACCCTGGATGTAGGAAAATGTATACTGGCAGAAATAAGGCAGTACTTAAGTTTACCGTGGGTCCTGTATGTATATAATCATTTAGTCGTAGAATTAATGTAGTAACTGGGATTGCCTTTGACCCTGTGTGAGTATGTAGAAAACCGTTTAGTGACTGAAATAATGCACAAGTGGAGTTGAGGTTACGTTTGCGTTGTGTGTAGAGAATCATTTAGTGTCATAAATAATGTATTAGCTGTGATTACCTTCGTACTGTATAGATATTGGAGACTAATTTTTTTACCACATAGACGGCTGGAGACCACTGCTAGGCGGAATGAAATATGAGGAAATTAGAGAACAACAGTTAAGAACAAGAGCCGTCTCTAAAACACTCTTCTCTTTGGAGTAACTGCTTTGTGATCCTATCGGCCTACAAAGCACTTGCCCAAATGATAGCTTCTGAACAGCAGCCACCACCATCACAGCTATTACCACCACCAACATAGTTACCACCACCACCACCATCGATCACAGCTACCATCACCATAACGACTATTACCAACACCATCAAACCCATTACCACCACAACCACCATCATTACAGCTTCCACCACCACAACAACTATTACGCCCACCACCACCATCATCGTAGCTACGACCACCACCACTACAACAGCTATTATCACCACCACCATCATCATCACAGCTACCACCACAACCGCAGCTGTTACCACCAACACCACCATCATCACAGCTGCCACCTTCACCACCACCATCACAACAGCTACCACCACCACCATAACCATCACCACCACCAACACCACCACAGCTGTTACAACCACCATCATAGTTATTACCACCACCACCATCATCATCATCAAAGCTACCACCGTCATCACCACCACAGCTACCACCACCACCACAACCATCACCACAGCTGCCACCACCACCACCACCATAGCTACCACCACCTCCACCACCACAGCTATTACCACCACCATCATAGTTATTACCACCGCAACCACCATCATCACAGCTACCACCAGTACCACCATCATCATCAAAGCTACCACCTCCATCACCACCACAGCTACCACCACCATCACCACCACAGCTACCACCACCACCACCACCATCACAGCTACCACCACCACCACAACAGCTATTATCACCATCACCATCATCATCACAGCTACCACCATCACCATCATCACAGCTACCACCACCATCACAGCTATTACCACCACCACCACTATCACAGCTACCACTACCACCACAGCTATTACCACCACCACCACCATCATCACAACTACCACCACAACCGCAGCTGTTACCACCAGCATCACCATCACAATAGCTACCACCACCACCACCACCACCATAGCTACCACCATCACCACCACCACAGCTATTACAACCTCCATCATAGTTATTACCACCACCACCACAACTACCACCACCATCATCAAAGCCACCACCATCACCACCACCACCATCATCATCGCCACAGCAATCATCAACACCGTGTTTGCCACCACCTCCAACACCGTCAACACCACCATCAACAACAACACTACTACCACCACCATCATCACAGCTACCACCACTACCACTACCATCATCATCACAGCTGTCACCACCATCATCATCGCCACAGCAATCATCAACACCGCCACTGCTGCCACCTCCAACACCGTCAACACCACCATCACCAACAACACTACTACCACCACCATCATCACAGCCACAACCACCATCAACACCACCATCACCACCACCACAGCTTCTGTCACCACCATCGTAACAGTCACCACCACCACCACCACCACCACCACCACCACAGCTACTATCACTACCATCATCACAGCTGCCACAAAAAAAAAAAAATCTGCCACCATTTTTTGCTGAATAAAATCGTCTGTTTGCAACATCAATGAGGCAACAGACACTGGATTGCAGATTTCTTTCTTTACAGTATGCCAGGAAGAGGGAACCAAAGGCCAGGAGCCAGCAAATTGTTCCCTCCAAGAACAAACAAAAACACGATAACGGGGAGTCAAACTCGAGATCCGTTCATTTCGAAATACCTGAAGACATTGCGTTTGAAAGATTGGAGATCATAAGCAGTAGGAAATACAGACAGAGGGAGACAGTTCCAGAGTAGATGTCGCATACAGGAAGGACTAGGAGTAACGGTCAACTCTTACAATAGAGAGCTGGAAAGAAGAGGGACGAGAGTTTGCTGCAGGACGGGTGCCACACGCCCGTCATAGTGGTGGCGGGATGCAAGTAGACAGTTCAGAGGAGCAGTGACCATTGAAGTAGCAGGAGAAAAGAGATAAAGATGGAACAGTGAGGCGAAGAAACAGGAGTTGAAGGGACTCAGTAAGAGGAGGAAAGTAAATGAGGCGAAAAGCCTTTAACTTAACCTTCTTGAGAAGAGCTGTATGTAAAGATCCACCCCACACGTGAGAGTTATACTCTGTACAGGGGTGAATATCACCTCTGTATAAAGTCAACAACTGTGCGGGGGTGAAGAAGGCATGGAGTCGGCTGAACACACCCAATCTTTTGGAAACTGATTTTATAGGAGAGGCAATATATTCTTCTTAAGATAAATCCTGAGAGAATGAAACCCCAGGTACGTTTAAAGATGACGCAGGATTGAGTTGGATATTGTTAAAATTTAGGGGATACTCTGGCGGAAGATTTTGTCAGGTTGATAGATGTGAGAACTGTGTTTTTGATGCATTAAAAACAATAAGTTTATTTCTACCCCATTCAGAGATATGAGCCAAGTCAGACATTAGGTGTGCCGTAGCCTCATCTCTTGCTTGTTGAAGTAACTGCTGAGCTGGACCCAGCGGGACGCGAATGGAAAGGTGAAGGGTGGAGTCATCAGCGTATGTTAACGGCAATTACGAGGATCGAATGACATAAGCTGATATGCGATGTGACGTTAATAAAAGGTCTTTGGGAACACTTGCATGAATACTTTTTAATGTGCAACATTTAGGGATATATATGCCTTTTGCAAGAATTAAATGTTGCGATGATGTTGTTGATGATGATAATGGTGATAATGAAAACGACGACGACGATGATGGTGGTATTGAATATTTCAAGATAATGAAGATGAGATTAGGGCGGGGTAGAGAAGATGAGAGAGAGGAGAGAAGGGACTGGAAGAGGGAAATGGCTGGGCCATAAAGTGGAGCAAGGAAGGAGAATGGGAGGAAAGAAAATTAAGAGAGAGGGTAAACCGAGATGAAGAGAGGAGAGGGAAGCAGAAGAGAGGATGACGGAGACAGAAAAGAATATTGGAGAGGGGAAAGGAAAATTTTGAAGCAAGGGGAGAGAATGATGATGGACAGAGGATGAATGCATGAGGGAGAGGGGAGGAGGGGATGGTGGTGAAACGAGAAATAATGTTGATAGAGAGGGGAGGAAAGAATAATGGGGAAGGGAGGAGAGAATGTTGTAAAAAAAGAGAAGACAATGATTACGGATGAGGGAGGAGAGAATGATGAGGGTGAAGGGAAGAGAGAATGGTAAAGAAAGGAGGAGAAAATTTTGGAAAGAGAAGAAGAAAATGATCTTGGATAAGAGAGGAGAGAATGATGATAAGGAGAGATGGAGAGAATGATGGTGAAGCGAAAAATATTGTAGAAAAGAGAATAGAATGATGATGAATAGCGAAGGAAAACATGAAGAAAAAGGGAGACAACTGTGGATTTAGGAGAATGATAACCGTCCTGCATCCCTCGTTACAGAGTATGGACAGCATGGATGCAGAAAACATAAACATGTTCTGTCACCAGCACATGCTTCAGAAATCATAGTACAGATGGGAACTTGTCCTCGCCTTCCTACTCTCAGTTTAATAAAACATATTATCGTTGGCATACGGGGCTTCGTACCGCCTCTTTATTAACGTTTTATTTATGAATCACTCGCAATATTCTCATGTATGTTAAATCATATTAATATTCTACAGAATTTGCGTTGGTTACAGTTGCCTTCAAAAGTTCCTTTCGTCTTCCTTCCTCTCAATATTTCATACCAGTGTGTTAGTTTTCACAGTTAAAGGCAGCAGTTAGTTAAAGGTAATTGTTTATCTACCCAGAACAGATTATAGTTACTACATGTAACTTCATCGAAACAAATCTTGTTATCGGATAGTGAAGGTTATATATATACAGAGAGAGAGAGAGAGAGAGAGGTAGATAGATAGATATATGAGCTTAGTTTGTGTGAAGGATTGCTCGTTTATAATTTTATCCTAATTCAAACGGTTTTCAAATACTTAAGAACTTATTTCGTGTGAGTAGTAGAACGACAGATTACGACAGAACGGAATGACTAACAACAATTACTGCCACTAAAGCTCTTTTACCTTAATAACCGGCTAATAGCCTTTATAAATATAAGCCTAAGTTCCCCACGGTTGTCAGGTTTTTCCTCCCCAGCCCCTCACCTCTCAGCTGTGCCTGATGCTGCAGCCCAGATTTCCCAAAGGCTGAGCGACAGCCAGGGTGGTGAACGTGACAACGAGACAGGCCTCGGAGGAATAGTAGGTCTTGGGGTCAGGGTGTGACCTGCATTGGTTAGCATGGTTTGCTTCTGTTCTATATCCTCGTCTCCTTGTGAAAAAGTTTTTGTCATCATCATCATCACATTATTATTATGTTTATTATTATTATTATTATCATTATTATTATTATTATTATTATTATTATTATTATTATTATTATATTGTCCACGGATACTGCTGGCCCAGCGTGAAACTTTTTTTCGGTGTGTGTGTATGTGTGTGTGTGTGTGTGTGTGTGTGTGTGTGTGTGTGTGTGTGTGTGTGTGTGTAAGAACAAAATGGGTAATGGAGTTTCTATCTGATATGGGTCAAACATGGAGGAGCTTTGCGGGGCAGCCAAGGGGCTGTATTATTATTTTTGAAAACAATAGGTGAAAGCTTGAGGTGGCGTGACAAGGTCAACTTGAATAATTTAGACAAAGCAGAAAGGTTCAACATAAGGAGAGGGTGAAGGAATTCGATCTTGAGGACAATCAGTCCAAGATCAAGATCACAGGGTAAAGACAAAGGTTCATCTCTTAGACCAATTGTACGACTTGGACGTTGCACCATCTGAATGTTCCTTATTGTTTTTATGCAGTACTATTTAGTCTTTCTGTTGCAGCATGATAAGGTGCGGTTTAGTTGAGCCCTGCAGTAATGAAGGGGATAGTGACGCCTATACATAATCCTTGCAGTTCGAATATCCCCCCCCCCCTCCCAGATCTGGATAAAGTCATCTGTGGGTAGGCAAGAACACAGCAAAAGGACAGCCAGAGCAGTGAAGAGATGTGCATTCTCGTTGGCTTGGTAGATTACCAAACACTTCATCTTTGTTATGCATTCCAGCTGAGACTCAAGATTGTCGTACGTGTCGCTGGTGTCATATAGTCGATATTAATCCGTTTTCTGTGATGATATAAAATTTATTCTTTGAACATCCAGGCACTTGTGTTAACTCTGAGAAAACTACCGGTAGTGGTAGGATTAGAAACATTTTCCACTAACTTATGCACACCTTTTTTCCATAAACCGAATAAAATTGTTTGCAGGTAGCGAGAATAAACTAAAATTTCCGGCACTGGATTCAAGCGACTAAAAAGAAGTTCATAAAAATCAAATAAAAATATGAGATGATCGGGATGCAGTCCGCGAAGGTAAGTAGCCACCGTACAAGTACCACAATTACTTATATCAAGGAAACAAGCTCTCTCAAAATCACTTCTTCCGTCGTACTTGACCACATTTCTGCTGCTGCCAGACAACTGCATTCAGCTCAGAGCGAGTCATGGGTGTCCAAGAAATCTGGTACCAGTTAATCTATCGTGGTCATGGCAACCTCAGCATTTCACACTATACAGTATTAAATGATAATATTTAGCTTGGGCGTCATGAGAGCCTGAGAATGATAATGTAGATTGGAAAGGGAAAGGAAAAATAAGAGAGAGAGAGAGAGAGAGAGAGAGAGAGAGAGAGAGAGAGAGAAGAGAGAGAGAGAGAGCATAAGATTGTCATATAGAGAGAGAGTGTGTCGGAAGAACAGAAGTGGCCAGTCTTGTGAGGCGATAAAATTTATGTTAGCATTCTGCGTATTACCCTTCCGCCCCTGCCATCACCAGTCAACACAACTCTTCCATCACCACCCTGTCTTGGAGTTACCACCCTGGCATTACCATCTTGCCATCATCAAGCGGTCCCACCATCACCACACAACCATTACCATCCTCCCTTATAGTTACCAACCTCCCCTGCACTCACCACACTGTCCTCATCAACCTGCCTTGTAGTCACTCCCCTATCCTGCCACCCACCCCGTGTTTGTAGTCATCCATCTGCCGGTCACCACAATGCATAACAACCCTGATCTGTCCACCTTGCCTTGGCATCATCATCCTGTCATCACCACACTGACATCACTAACCTACCCTGGCTTCATCGCCCTTTCCTGCCATCACCACCTTGCTCTACTACTGTACCATCACCCTGCCTTACCATCACCATCCTGCCTTACCATCGCCACCCTACCTTACCATCATCATCCTGTCATCACCATCCTGTCTTACCACCACTCTGCCCTGCCTTCATCACCCTGCCCTACCATCACCACCCTGCCCTCTCATCATCACCCTGCCCTGCCTTCATCACCCTGCCCTACCATCACCACCCTGCCCTCTCATCATCACCCTGCCCTGCCTTCATCACCCTACCCTGCCATCACCACCCTGCCTTGTCATCATCACCCTGCCCTGCCTTCATCACCCTGCCCTACCATCACCACCCTGCCCTGTCATCATCACCCTGCCCTGCCTTCATCACCCTTCCCTGCCATCACCACCCTGCCCTGCCTTCATCACCCTTCCCTGCCATCACCACCCTGCCCTGCCTTCATCACCCTGCCCTGCCATCACCACCCTGCCCTGCCTTCATCACCCTGCCCTACCATCACCACCCTGCCCTGTCATCATCACCCTGCCCTGCCTTCATCACCCTGCCCTGTCATCATCACCCTTCCCTGCCTTCATCACCCTTCCCTGCCATCACCACCCTGCCCTGTCATCACCACCCTGCCCTGCCTTCATCACCCTGCCCTGTCATCATCACCCTTCCCTGCCTTCATCACCCTTCCCTGCCATCACCACCCTGCCCTGCCTTCATCACCCTTCCCTGCCATCACCACCCTGCCCTGCCTTCATCACCTTGTCCTACTATAACCACCTTGCCTATCGGCTTGCAGTCGTGAAGTGTATCCTTCTTATTTAGCATTGGAAAACGACCGCTAACTCTGGCTGACACTGGATTTCAGAGGGTTAATATTCCAGGCAACATTTAGTCGTCTTCTTTATTCTTACTACATTATAATAAGCATTTTTATGATATTCTGTCTGATGATTTTAGGGCTGCGAACTGCTTGTAGTACCTGCGGATGACTATAAGTAACGGGAGTGTGGGGCAGAGTCTTCTCTGCTAACCTGTTCTTAAACTTTGTTAATTAGATGTTATGCCTGACCATTAATAATAAAGACAGAGCAAAGACAAAACCTGGATCGACTGTAAGGCGTGTGTGGCCTGTGTACCTGCTGTATGTAGGATCTCTCTCTCTCTCTCTCTGCCTTACAGTACTTTGTTTCTTTCCCACATTCCCGTTCACTCTCTCTCTCTCTCTCTGCCTCACAGTACTTTGTTTCTCTCCCACATTCCCGTTCACTCTCTCTCTCTCTCTCTCTCTCTCTCTCTCTCTCTCTCTCACACACACACACACACACACACACACACACACACAATCAGCTTACCTTTTAAACTGGGAATTAATACCGTGATATTTATAGCGACCCTGGGCAGTCAGTGATACGATGTTGGGTCACAATGTTTCGTTGTATTTCACACTGCCATAAATTGAGGGAGAGAGAGAGAGAGAGAGAGAGAGAGAGAGAGAGAGAGAATCGGAGGAAGACATGTAAGGAGATAATTAGGAGGGAAGGAACAGCGGGTCATGATGGCAGGAAAATAAGAGAAAGACAAGTTAAGAAGAGGAAGAAAACAGGGATGAAAAGAAAGACAGGAAGAGAAGGGGAAGAGACAAGGAAACTGGGAGAAAGAAAATTGAAGAAGACAAACACTACAGCAGAAGAAGAAGAATATGATGATGATTATGATGATGATGAACATAAAGATGATGGTGAAGGCTTACTATTAATACCTATCGACTGCTTGATGGTAACTGAGGTAAACAATCACTTCAGTTCTTTTAATCCCTTACCGTAATTTTATATGCCTTTTGTTACGTCCAGATATGTGTGGAGTCACGTAATTTGTTCACTACAAAGATATATTACTTTCTCATTTCATACCTTCTGCGTTTGAACGATTTTTTTACGTCAGAAATGATCTCTTGTATTGAAGGCGTTGATATCAGGCGGAATTTAACCTCACTAATTCAAAAAGACTCCTCTGTGCCGAATAAAACCGCCAGACAATAACAAAAATAAAAGAAAAATACGTCACCCGATTGAAGGGGTTAAAAGAGAGAGAGAGAGAGAGAGACTGTTGTGTGTATCGTTGTTTCCAACGCTGTCTTTCATCGGATGATTTATTGCCTTTGGTTGGTTTCGCAGTGCGTTAGATCTCTCTCCCTCATACTATAATTATGTACTCTCGAACTTTACATGTATTTTTTATTTGTATATTTTATTGAAATTTCCTGACAAGTGCTGCGTTTCTTTAAAAAAAAAAAAATAATTATGTTGATTTTTTATATGCGGGAGCTTACATGGAAGAAGCCCGGTCTGCCTGTTTCTCACTAACGATTTTCGGATCCCAGGCGCTTCACTCCTGTGGACTTTTAGCGACTTAAGCGAAGCTACCCCATACCACACCGCACCACACCACATTCCACAACACCACATTCCACCACACCTCACCGCACGATATTACACCAGATTACCCTCCCACACAATACCACACCAAGGATAACAAGCCGTAGTGCCTTAAAGCCCCCTCACCTAGCTTTGTTTTACTGCTTCTCTTTTATTCTCGCTACCGCCAGTTTTGATTCAGCTCAGGAAGCACCTCTTAGAATGATGGAATGAACAAGAACACCCATGAAAGCCTTCAGTAAGAGGGGCCTCTGAAGATGAATGACATTAACTGGCTGTTGGGAAAAAAGAAGGAAAAAAAAAAGCGAAAAAAGGAAAAGAAAAAAAGAAATAAAAAGGAAAGCCATAGCTTACTGTGGGAGATAATCCACTTGTGTTGTGAAAGAGACACCTCACGGCCTGTGCACAGTGACGTATTTTATAAATCTTCGTGATGCTGCTTGAAAAAAAAGGTATTATTTAGCTTAGGACAGTCTTCTCAAACTCGAGGTAAAATTTGCTTACGAAGTCTTTTCAGACTCCAAGTAAAATTAGCTTATGACAGACTTCTTACGGTCGGTATATAATTTAGCTTGTAACAGGCTTTTCATATCCGAGGTATAAATACTGTAGCTTATGACAGGCTTTTCAAACTCAGTATATTATATTAGTTTATGACAGGTTTTACAAACTAGAGATATTATTTAGTTTATGAAAAACTTTTCAAACTCGAGGTATAATTAGCGTATGGCATATTATTGAGATTCGTGAGTTAAAATTAAATAGAACTTTCATTAACCCTTTTGCTTTTCAGGGGCTCGCTTAACTCTTCGTATGCCAGGTGAAAAAACGTAACCCGGAACTAGTGATGTATCGGATACCAAATTTTAGGCGGAGGCGGAGCTGGATATCTACTTCTCATAAAATACGGGTGCGAATAAAACTGCGGAGGTTAAGATATTAATTTTTGCGGTCGCGGACACAACTGCGGATTATTTTTACCTCCATGTCCGCGGCTGCGGACACGGACGCGGATTTTTTTTTCACACATATTACAGTACATTTATGCAGTATAAAGTGACGAGTTTCAGCCCCACTTAAGTGTGTTACCAGGATGCGGAACGGGGACCCAACTCGTCATGCACCATAGATAAATAGATCACAGCCACCTTGTCCGAAATTTGATGCTTGTCTGTACACCGTGGAACTGCTGCCGACTGTACACTGAGAGTCACCGATAAATTATAGTTTGATATACAGTATGCTGATTTGGAGGAGAGAGAGAGAGAGAGAGAGAGAGAGAGAGAGAGAGAGAGAGAGAGGAACAATGAGAGACGGAGGGAGGAAGAGAGTTAATGGAGAAGAAAACAGAAAGAGGAAGAGGGACTGGTAGGTGAGAGGAACAGACAGGAGAGTTGTGGATGAAAAGGAGAGAGAAAAAGAATTATGACAAAAAGATAAAGGAGAAATACTGGATGGGTGGAGATCAGCAACCACTACAGTTCTTCGACGCGGAGACGGATTATTATGGAAGCTTTTACTATCTGAAAACGAGGTGGCGGATAATGATGCGGAGCTTTTGTTGTCTGAAGAAGCGGACGCGGATAGTAATGCGGACATCATTTTCACTGCGGAGGCGGAGGCAGAGGCAGATATCCGATACATCACTACCCGGAACGCCATGTGGGGTCTTTAAAGACCCTACCTTAATTTTTGGATTTCTGCCATATGCACAAAGTTAAAAATGTTAAATTTTGTACATATGTTGTCCATAAGGTGACCAGAGTCCCGCTTTTAGGCGGGACAGTCCCGCTTTTTGGACGTGTGTCCCGCTTTTCAAATTGTGACAAGAATGTCCCGTTTTTTTTAGCAAATTATCGTAAGTGTCCCGCTTTTAGAAAATTACTGTTACATAAGATATAGCATGACCTTATTTTATGAAAATAGGATGAATTAGAAAAATTATGAATAAACCTAACCAAATGAAATACCGAATTATTAATATAAAATCTGTAATACTCACTAGCTGGTAACTTTGGTCGGCCCATTCACTGCACCGTACGGTATGTTCGCAGTTTGCATGAGACGTTAGTATTTGATTAGCAGCCTCAGGGTGAGAGTAGTGCAGGAGCTGTTGTTGTCACTCACGTAAGTGGATATATATATATATATATATATATATATATATATATATATATATATATATATATATATATATATACACAGTATATACACACACACACACACACACACACACACGAACGCGCGCGCGCGCGGGGAGATAGTGTCCTGCTTTTAGCTCCAGATAAATCTGGTCACCTTAGTTGTCCAAGACACGGCATGTGTAGCCAATTCACCATGTGTCCCCTTTGAGTGTGTGTGTGTGTGTGTGTGTGTGTGTGTGTGTGTGTGTGTGTGTTGTTGGTATTTTAATGAAAGTAAAACATTTATGATTTTCTAAAAAATTTTTTTTTAAAGACTGCACATGTAATGCATCAGGTGGCATATAATGTCTAGTCACGGGCCGGACGGGAGCGAAAGAAAACGCGCCCGCTCATGTGATGACGTCACACTCTACTTTCCTGCCCCGCGGCCCTCACTAAGCTGATCAAGTCTGTCAACATTCATGAAGCGCGGCGTGCTCATTTGAAACTGACATATTACCTGCCACCTTGCCACGATTGTTTCCATACACGAGGAGGGAAAAATGCCAAATTACTGTTCTGTATATGGATGCTTCTCGTGCCACGCAAAAAGACGAAACGTCACATTCCACGGTTTCCTGAAAAATGAAGATATGAGAAGGAGATCGGTTCACCTGTAAGGAAAACAAGATCCCATTAATACTGACATTGATATGATATGCAGTTTACATTTTGAACAGAGTGCCTTTCGGAGAAACTTAAAATACGAACTTCTGAATGAGCCAATGCCAAAAAATCAAGTGAGAATCAAGGAAGGATAAGCTCCAACAATGTTGCTGCCATCAGCGAAAGGTAAGTCATTAATGTACTGATTAAATTATATTACGATGATAAGACTAGATATGCTACTAATTAGAGATATTCAGTAAATCTGTTTAGTGTGTAATATGGTTGATGTGCAAGATGGATATATAGTATCAGATAGTCTGTCAAACGGTCAGTCAAGCCTACAGTAGTAGCCTATAAGACGGTTAGTGGTAACACTGTAGTCCCGGAAGTGATAATGAGTTGTATTTTGTTAATTTTAGGACCAAAAGTTCGGTTAAGTGAGAGTGGCCGGGGTATAGCTGTTTCCATGGGAACGTGATCAGAATGTACATTAAGTTACCTAGTTGCTAAGTTATTTTTTTTCCTACTGTAATTTATTAGTATTAAGTCTCTTTATAATATAAAAACTCGAGTGAGAAGGAATATGTGCCTATGGTCACGTAATCCAGCATAATGTACGCATGTGCAAAGGGATGTGAGGCACGATGATTTTTTTTTTTTTTCAATGCAAGGATATAGAGAAAGGTGTTGGTGAGTGATCTTTGTAATTAGGGAATATAATTTTTTATGGGTAATCGATTGTAAGGGGAAAGGTATCACACTGAGTCTGTCACGAGTCTATAGTAATGAAAATTTTAAATTGTGTAAGGCGCCATCCCCTCCCCTTTCCACCAAGCAAGATTGGTCATGGTGTTACACTTGCCCACGGGCCGTGAAATGTGACGGATGGTCGGAACTGTCGTCATCCTCCCCCCCCCCCTCCATCGCAAAGGAATTCTGTAATTTGATAATATTGTTGTTTGATACGTTGAAGCCCGAATAGTGATATCCCACGAGTGATAATAGTGACGAAAATAGAGAAATAGACTCGGGTTAGTATCAAGTGTTGTCGTTCCTCAGGATGTGTTTGATCACGCGAGATGACGCCAGTGGAAGAACGAGTTCTGAGTCCTGTTCACTACCCTTGTATTCCTTGAGCTGGATAGTGAGGTATTTCCCATATATTTGTGTACCGTACTTTATATTATTATTTAGTGTGTAACTGGAATATGAGAATGTAGCTAAGAAGCAGAGTTCTGTCTGAACCTCAGATAAATGTGTGATTTTTGTGGGCCAAATATCAGGTGCCTTGGGACTGTAAATTGTTTATTAATGTGTTGGGATGGCTTTGCAATTAAGTACTTTTTAGGGTTGTGTTAGTTGTGAGTTAATGTTCACATAGTTACTTTGTGAGGCACAATGATATCGATGCAATAATGATTCTTATGGTTAGAGTTCTTCATGCTTATTTGTTATAGCACTTTTTCTCCCATGTTATCTCCACAATAAGTATTATTTGGAGCAGACCTATGTGTCTTTAGTGCCATGTGTTATTCTGGTATTAACTGAGATGCTGAGTGTTGTAACTCATGTTTATTATGAGACTCTTGATCATGTGAAGGGATTATTTGCATTAGGGAGAATAGTTATTCATTGTATATATTGATTTCTAGCGGGTCGAAGTGTGGAGGTCAGTCCCTGTGCTTGAGTCAAGGTCCCATTGCGTGAGTCAAGGTCCCAGTGTGGACGTCAAGGTCAAGAATGTTAGAAGACTGGACTAACACACTGTGAGCTCAAAGGGACGATTATGAAGAACACATTGGACTGAACCTGGGACAAAGGAGCTAAGTTTTGTGGAATGTGATATTAGCGCCATATGTTCGTTGAATAACGTGCCAACTGATTCAGGGTTATTCTGTAAGGACAGTGCCTGGGAAGATTTCTACCAATTTTTTTGGGGTATTAATACACATTTTCTCCCACTCGAACTTTTATTGTTTGTATAACCATTGAGAACTGGTGGTGTAGAGTTTATCTAGTAGTTTGTTAATGTGTAACCAAGGAGCATTTTGGAAAATCGCGAAAGTCGGGCTTGGGTTGGCCGAGTTGGAGACTGAACCCGTCATTTTGGCATGCTGCCACTCTTAACTTGGCCACTTGAAACGTAACAAACGCAACCGAAGAGGCCGCTATTGGGAGAGAGAGTCCGTCAGTCTGAGTTCCCGAGCGTTCCAGCAGGCAGTGGTCATCACAAGTGACTTGATTTTTGCCCGTTTTGACCACGCTAAAGTCTGGATTGCAGAGCGTACTAGTTCAACATGGTTAGTTTAATTAAGTTTAAGATGGTTATTGTGTAAAATGTTTAGGCTAACTACATAAGAGGATCCGTAACATGGTTAGCCTAGTATAGATTGTTATTGTGCAAGATGGTTAGGGTAGCACAGCGTAAGAAGGTTATCGTATGGCTACCCAAGTATAGCGTAAGACGGTTAGTGTGTAAGATGGTTTGCCTACCGCAGCATAAGACGGTTAATAAGGTAGTGAAATACTTTAAGACGGTTAGTATTTAAGACGGTTAGCCTACCACAGCATAAGACGGTTAACCTAAGTTAGTGAATTAGTTTAAAATGGTTAGTGTGTAAGACGGTTATCGTACAATGAAATTTCCTTGTGGTAGCAACACAATCTCTCTCTCTCTCTCTCTCTCTCTCTTTCTCTCTCTCTCGAATATCCCAGCTTGTTCCTTTTTCTGCATTCGCTCTCACCTAACCCCTTTTTAAGTCCACTTTTCCAGCACTCTCCCATTCAGCTCAGTTTATCCTCTCTCTCTCTCTCTCTCTCTCTCTCTCTCTCTCTCTCTGTCACTGTTATTACCTTTCCCTTTGTCTTGCACTATTTTAGTTCTTCCCCCCCCCCTCTCTCTCTCTCTCTCTCTCTCAATCAGCTTACTTTTTAAACTGGGAATTAATGCCGTGATATTTTTTTTTTTTAGCGACCCTGGGCAGTCAGTGAGGGAGAGAGAGGCTGGGAGGGAGAAGAAAGGAAGGGAGAAGAGAAGGAGAGGGATCAGTCAGTCAGTCATTTCCTGTGGCACCCCACGGGATGCATAGGCCTCGATGAACTCTCTCCACCAATATTTGTCTCTTGCCATCTCTTTCAGATCCCACCAACACTCCTCTCCTGCTTCTCTTCATTGTCCTCAACCAGGTTTCCCTCGGCCTACCTCTACCTCTTCTTCCTCTTGCAGTCCAGTCTGGCACACCCAGTATTAAACTGCCTTCTTTTCTGTATATGTGCCCCTGCCACTTCCAGCGAGACAGTCTCACATATTCATTAACTGGTTCCACTCTTGTAATATCCCTTACTCCTTCATTTGTAACTCTGTCTTGCCACTTTACCCCAAGAATCCTTCTCAGTATTTAATGATTAAGATGGATGATATTGACATTGGTAGGCAGGCAGGTAGATAGATAGATGGATATAGACAGACAGGCGGACAGATAGACAGATGGGTAGATAGAGACTGACAGAAATACAGATAGACTGACAGAAAGATAGACGGGCAGACATGGGGACAGAAAAATAGGGAGAGACAGAAAGACTGAGACACGTAAATAGACTCATAAATACACACACAAAGTGAGAGAGAGAGAATAGGAGGAAGACGTAAGATCATTAAGAGGGGAGGAAGAGAGAGCAGTAAGGCAGAAAGAGAAGAGGAAAAAGAGAAGAGGAACAGAGGGCAGAGAAAGATAGGATGAGAAAAAGAAGGAGATAACGAAACTAGTAGGAAAAGAAGATACATGGTAACACTGAAATCAACAGAAAAAGAAGAAAATTATAATGATGACAATGATTGAGGCTTAAGATTACTACCTATTGACTGCTTGAGGGTCACTGAGGACAATCACATCAGTCCCTCCAGTCCCTTACTGTACTCTTGGATGCTTCTTGTTACTTCTATATAATTCTGGTCACTTAATCTGTTCACAGCAAAGACATTATTCTGTCTTCATTCTTACTGGGTTTGGAGGATTATTAAAGTTAGGAAGGATCTCTCTCTCTCTCTCTCTCTCCAAAGGCATTTATTTCAATAAGGCCGAATTTAACCTCATCTTTAAAAAAATCTAAGCAGAATAAAATCACCAAGAACTATCAGAAAAATGCCCTACTGAAACCGTAAGTCACCGAATTAAAGAAATGAAGGAAATACATGAATAGATAGACAGATAGATTGGTAAATGAGAAAGAGAGAGAGAGAGAGAGCTTTCTGTGTGTATCGTTCTGTTTCCAAAGCTGCCTTTCATCAGATAGGAGTATCTGCTTTGGTTTGTTTCACAGTGCATTACATCGCTCTCGCTAAAAACTCAAACTATACATGTAATTTTGTAGTTGTATATTTTATTGGAATTACGTGGCAAGTGCTGCGCTTTTTTTATCCTTCAGTGTGTTGAATTTTTATATGCAGGAGTTTATATAGAAACGGTTCTGTCCGTCTGTCTCTCGCTAACGATTTTCCGACTCCAGGCGCTAAGCTACCGTAACCTTTAGCGACTTTAGCAGTAAAACACCACACCACACTATGTTACACCACACCACAGCACGCCACACCACACCACGCTACACAACAATGCACTACACTACAGTACACAACACTACACCACGCAACACAACACCACATCATACCACACCGCACCTCATTACACAAAATCACCCTCCCACACGACACAACACCAAGGGCAATAACCCTAAGTGCTTTGAAGTTCCCGCCCCTGGTTGTATTTTCGTTTGTTCTCTCATTACCTTCGCTACCGCCAGATTTGACTCAGCTCAGGAAGCCCGCCTTGGAATGATGGAATGAGCAAGAACCCCCATGACAGCCTTTAATACGAGGGGCCTCTCTCAAGTTGAATGACACCAGGTGATGGTAGGAAAAAAAGGAAAGATGTAATTTTCTGCAGGTGTTAATCAAACGCGAGGTATAATATAGCTTACGACAGACTTTTCAAACTCGAGGTACTTTTTTATGTTATGAATTTTTATATTCGTGAGTTAAAATAAAAGAAAAAAACATCATTCATTAAATCCTTGACTGCTCAGGGGATCTGCTGAGTTGAGTAAAATCGTCAAATAATAACAACAAGAACAAACTAAGAAATGCAGGTAATGCCACGCTGTTGCAACCCTCCATCCGACCAATCACATAACCCCCACCTCCCTGCACACCAAACCAAGCGCATAACGGCCTTCACCCCGCATCCCCCAATGTATAACACAAAGACATTCAGACATAAACATTTCAGTACTTTAGCCATAGTAATAACGAAGTTATGAGCAGATCTGATGAAATTATGACTTGTGCTTTTTTCATTCAGGCAGCCATTTTTTATGACTACATAATACGGTCATGAAACTTAATACATAATTGGATATTTATAAAAATTTATCATGTACAATTTCCGTCCCCTAGGTATAATCGTTGCAAACTTTTAATAGAGAACACATTAAAATAATCAGTTTTATGTATTTCTGCAGTTTCATAGTATTCAATATTTTCATGGCATTCTAACGACCAAAAGGCACCAGGAGGCATATTAACACATATTCCTGGAGAATTTGAAGCCTGTACCTATATTTAACGATTTTTTTCTTTTTACTTTTCCATTAGTAAAAAAAAAAATCAAGACACAGCTTTCTACCTATCAAAAGGCACCAGTTCACTATACGACATGTAACTGTAATAAAATGTATGGCTCTATCATGAATTCTTTCTGAGTTCTGGTCCAGAAATGAAATATCTATACTTGGACAGTCACCCTGCCGCCCAGCTCTACAGACGGACACCTATTGATCCCAGTGATAACAACACCCTCCACTGACTGTGTCAGGTGGAGGGTAACAGTTTAAAACTATCTAATAAGTCAGTGCTAGACCTAACCCGGCCCCTTCAGATTCCTTGTGCAGGTCACATTGAATTATCTGAGTTACTTTTTTTCTTACTTTTTATTATAAAAAAAAAAACTACCCAAGACACACCATTCTACCTATCAAAAGGCACCAGTTCACTATAAGACACATAAATATGTGAAACTACATGGCTTAGTGAAGACTGAGCTCTGACCCGGAAACGAAATCTCTCCTCCTGGCCAGCCACCCTGCCGCCCAATTCTACGGACAGACACCTATTGATCCCAGTCATAACAGAACCCTCCTCTAATTTTGTCAGGTGGACGGTAAAAAAGAGGTCACCGTAATAATCATAAACAAACGAGGATTTTCCTGGCGCGGCTGAAATTGTCTGGAGGTAGAGAAAAAAGAAGGAAAAAAAAAGTATTAAGAAAAAGGAAAAGAGAACGATTCCTTATCCAGTGGAGGGGTTTCATTGCTTCACTCAGTGATGAAATTTGCCTTCTTTTCTTGCTGTTACCAACCAATTACACTCAGTTTAGGAGAAAATTTTTGAGCTAGAGGGTTACATAGAGCTTTTTATTAATCCCATTCAGTGCTGGGGATTTCATTTATGCTAAAAAGATTTTTCTTAAATGAAAAAAGAAAAAAAGAAAACCAAGGAACAAAAATTTCTGTTGTTGGTCTGGCAAAAAAATTAAATAACCTTTCAGGACCAAGAATGTTAAAGAGCACTGTTTTTAGCCCCATCCCTACGAAAAGTCTACACTGATCTGTTTGTATGTAATTGGCAGTAGAATGAATATAAATACCAGTCATCCTGTTAATCCATTCACAGTAATGAAGCCTTTGTTATTTTCTTATTGCCATCTGTAGATGATTATGGTTGGCTCATGGATGACTTTCTGGTCTGGAAGGGTTATATATAATAGTCTTCATAATCTCTTCACTACAAGGGTGATCTTTTTACTAAATAAAATTGCCCGAGGATGGCAAGAACACAGCATAATTGACATCCACCTGATGCAATTTAGCCCGCGATAAATTTCCTTTAATTTTATTCACCAAAGCATTTTGCTACACCATCGCTCACAGAATGGAAGCGGTTGTTATGTTTAGAGTGGTGTGTGTGTATGTGTGTGTGTGTGTAATTGTATGCTTGGATGCGTGCATGAGTGCATGCGCGCACGTGTTAACAAAATAAGGAGTCTTATCTGTTTTCAATAGTTTCGGTGGAAGGGTTGAGGGTCAGTCCATGAAGAAGCTTAATTTTCTCTGAACAGGCTACAGGTCAACCTCACCGGTCTAGATCAAACGTTAAACCAGCAAAAACTTCTCACCCTTTTTTTTTTTTTTTCCTTGATCTTAAAGCTGACCCACCTGCGATCCAATTCCAACCATCCTGTCACGTTTCATGAAAATCCTTTTGCCAGTTTTGACTGAGCTGTATGCACACACACACACACACACACACACACACACACACACACACCAGGATTATAGTATATTAGATAAATGACGAAATGTAAAACTAAAAGCCATTGTACAGCAAGTGTAGTAATATGTGGAGTGCTTTGACTCAGATTGCCGTGCTAGTGGGAGTAGGAGTGGAAGTGGGAGTGTGGACTGTGCTCGTTTCTGCCCATGCCGTGATATCGAATGCATAATCATCGCTAGCACGTAAGAGTGTGCAGTTGTGACCCATAATGGCTGCTCTCCCCACTCGTACAGACACGGCTTCAGCAGGGAAAGCATTTTTTTTTTTTTATTCCAGACCATAACGGTACAATTTTTTACTCTGAACAAGGACTCCGTGAGTTGCACCACTGAAGTCGTTTATGGTTAAATCCAGGTGAGTTTCATATGCACAGAATTTAAACATTACCATCATCCTGATTATTATCACCATCATCATCAACAGCAAAAACAGCAACAAGAGCAACAGCACCACCAGCAGCAGCAGCCGCAGCAGTCGTAGTAGTAGAAGTAGTGGTTGTAGTAGTAGTAGTAGTAGTAACAGCAACAGAAGCAGCGGCAGCAGCAGCATTTTGGTCATCATCACCTTCATCTTCACCTTTTCCATCTCCATCTTTAACTGTATCATCTTCATTTGTGTCTTCTTCACTGCCATCATTTTCATAATTTTACCATTGTTATAAACGGGGTGGGTAGGATCTAGAAATACGACCACAGGACAATATTAAAGCAGGTGACCAATCATCTGAGTGGCCAGGAAAAATAGCCCACGACTCCTTTCACTCTGTCCCAGCCACAACACAATGACATTATTCTACCCGACAAGGACAGTATGTTTCACACGTACAGTATTTGCTTGTTGGCTTACTTGTTATTTTCTTTCTCTGTTAACAGGATTATTCTAAAACTAAAAGAAAGATTTGGACCAAATTTGGTGGGTAGATAGCCCATGTCCCAGGGAACAATCAGTTAACTTTTGAGACCGATGTTGGTTTCTCTGTTGGGAGAATGACTGAAAAACTAAAAGAGAGATTAGGACCCAAACTGGAAGGACCGATCCGCATCGTATTACAGATTCAGGATCCGGAAAACACTTTTTGCGAAACCCTCATCAGTGATGAGAAAACCTAACCCATTATGAAGAGTGGTTTGGAAATTACGTTGCCCTTGTCGGAGAGATGCGCTCCACTGAGTGACTCTCTAGTTTGTTATAAGACTGTGATGATGATAAAAGCAAATATTTTATTACTTCCGTCATAATGATGATGATGATAATAATAATAATAATAATAATTAATAATATCATCATCATCATAATTATAATCATAATAATAATAACAACCACAATAATAACTAATAATCATCATCATCATCATCATAATCATAATCATAATAATAATAACAACCACAATAATAACAATAGCAATAATAATAATAATAATAATAATAATAGTATTAATAATAATAATAATAATATAATAATAATAATAATAATAGTATTAATAATTATCTATCTATCTATAGCCCGACGCCCTAATCCCGCAAAGGGTGGCCGCAGACAAAACGCCTCCAAGTCACTCTGTCACCCACCATTTGACTACCCTCCCCCCAACTCACCCCCCCCCTCCCTCATATACCTCTCAACTCCATCCCTCCACCTCATCCTCGGTCTACCCCTCCCTCTCCCTCCCTCCACCTCACTTACATACACCCTCTTAGTCAGTCTTTCATTCTCCATTCTCTCCACATGTCCAAACCACCTCAGTGTATTTCTCCTGATCTTTTCAACCACATCCACATCTACCCCACAACGTTCCTTCACTTCTTCATTCGTCAACCTGTCCCTCCACGTCACTCCACATGCTCCTCTCAAGTAACTCATTTCCACTGCTCTCTTGACTTGTTCCCCTCTTGCAAGGTCCACGCCTCGCTTCCATACGTCAGGGTAGGGATCACAATACCATCATGCAGTGACTTCTTAACTTCCATACTCACCTCCCTGTTTCTCATCATTGCTTTCAGTGTACCAACAACCTTTCTTCCCTGCTGTACCCTTTCACGTACTTCATCCCCCAAAGTTCCATCCTTACTCATCACACTACCCAAGTACTTGAATGCACTCACATTCTCCATATCCTCACCATCCAACCTCACTGCACACTCTGTGACTTCATTCCTCTCAAACACCATAACTTTACTTTTGTTTACATTAACTTTCAGCTTCCTCCTCCTACACACTGTCCCAAATTCATTCACCAAACCTTGCAACTCCCATTCATCTTCACTCAACAATACTGTATCATCAGCAAACAGCAACACCGGAAGCTTCCAAATCTCACCCTCATTCATTAGGGCCACCCCCACATCCACTGCCCTACCTTGCACCTCCTTTACAACCCCATCCATATATTATTAAACAGCCATGGAGACATCACACACCCCTGTTTCAGTCCCACATTGAGATCAAAGAACTCACTCAGCTCACCATCCACTCGCACCGTAGCCCTAGCTCCCTCGTACATACTCTTCACAGCACTCAACAATTTCCCCTCCACTCCATATATTCTTAATACCTTCCACATACCTTGCCTATCTATTCTGTCATAAGCCGTCTCCAAGTCCATGAAGGCAGCATACACTTTCCTTCCCTTCTCTAGATACTTCTCCACTAAACATCTTAGAACAAATATCTGATCTACACACCCTTTTCCCTTCCTGAATCCCCCTTGTTCTTCTCCAACTAGCTCCTCTGTCATATGCCTAACCCTATCAATGAGTATTCTACCATATATTTTACCAGTCACACTAAGAAGTCAAATACCCCTATGGGCACCACATACTTCTCTCTCCCCTTTTCCTTTGTACAGAGGAACAATTATACCTGATTTCCAGTCCTCTGGAACCCTTCCCTCTTCCCAAGCCAATCTACACAACTTCCATATCCACTCCACAGCAATCTCACCCCATACCTAAGCATTTCACCACACACTCCATCAATTCCTGGGGCCTTTCCCAGCTTAATCTTCTTCATCGCTTCCACTACTTCCGACCTACTGATCTCTTCCTCCCTCCTCTCATCTCTTCTTCTCCCAGCCATTCCCCAACCACTTATACTCACACTGCTTTCACTCTCTACATTCAACAAATCCTCAAAGTGCTCCTTCCATCTCCTCAATTTCTCTCTCTTCTCCACCAACAATATTATTCCTATCTTTCACTCCCCTACTATTTCCCCTTTCACACTGCCTTACTTTCTTTACCTCCTTCCAAAACAATTTCTTACTCTCCCTCCATTTCACACTCAGATTCCTCCCAAACTCTTCATCCACTTTCTTCTTACTCTCCTTCACCAGTCTCTTAACCTCCCTTCTCCTGCTCACATATACCTCTCTCTTCTCTCTTTCATCTTCTCCCCTACCTCTACTCGCCAACCATTCACCATATGCCTTCTTCTTTTGTTCCACAGCTCGTTTCACCTCATCATTCCACCATGCTCTCCCTTGCACACCCTTGCATCTCCTCACTCCACAAACCGCCTCACACGCTGCGCTTATCTCTTCCGTGAATATCTTACATACGTCTTCCACACTTTCCATCTGCTCTAGCTCATACCTTCCCAATCTTTCTTCCACTATGCTCTTATACTCTGTCATTTTCTCACTATCTTGCAATTTCTCCACTCTTCTCACAGGAGCTGCTTCCTCCTGTCTTCCCCTTCGTCTCCTCAACCACTTTCTTTGCAGCTCTACCTTGGCCATCACTAAGTGATAATAATAATAATAATAATATTATTATTATTATTATTATTATTATCATCATTATTATTACTATTATAATTCAACCCACCCAGAATTCATTGCGGAATGGGGTGTATGTGATATTCGGCGTTTATTTTTTGTCAATCTGTGCATCAGTTAACTCTTAAACCAGTGAACGGACCATCCTCAAATCTTCCACAGGTGTTGGGCATGTGGAACTGAGAAGTGGTTCAGTTTTGGTGAAAATCCACCAGGGGTAAGGATGGAAGTGGGGGGGTCCCAAATTTTGAGCAAATTTTTCAAAGTGCCATAGGAGGCAAACGGTGAGAGATAGACACATGGTTTCTCCTAATCACTACTAGGAAGTCATATATGGGGATTCTATTGGCACCATTACATTTGACCTTGGGTGACCTTGAAAGGTCAGAGTCAAGGCCACATATTTTTTGTGTCTGTGCATCATTTAACTTTTGAGCCAGTGAACTGATCATCCTGAAACTTTATGCAGGTGTTGGGTATGTGGAACTGAGGAAGTGGTTTGATTTTGGTAAAAATCCATAAGGGGTAAGGGTGGGTGTGGGGAGTCCCAAGTTTGCGATGCAGGTGGGGTGTTGTGACCTTGGGTCACTTTGATCTAGTTCTCCCCTTTGGGGCTAAGATGCAAATGAATGTGTTTGAATGGATGAGTAAATGGAGAGTGAGTCGTCCTGTCTCGGCTACCTCCCTTTCCTTGGGGGAAGCAGCCTAGGTATATAGATAGATAGAGATTATTATTTTTATTATTATTATTATTATTATTATTATTATTATTATATAAATATTATTATTAATATTTTTATTATTATTATTATTATTATTATTATTATTATTATTACAATATGAATGACAAGAAAGAACAGGAGAAGGAAGAGATGGAGGAGGAGGAGGAGGAAGGGAAGGAGGGGAGGAGGAGGAGGATGGAAACGAGGGGAGGAGGAGGAGGCTGGAAACGAGGGGAGGAGGAGGAGGATGGAAACGAGGGGAGGAGGAGGAGGATGGAAACGAGGGGAGGAGGAGGAGGAGGAGGAGGAGATGAAGATCTAGATGGAGGTGGAGGTGGAGATGGAGAAGGAGAATTGTCTCTTGTTAGTCCAAAACAATTTAAGGAGAAAAAACATAATTCAGAAATGATGAGGAAGACATCAGTTCATCTGCTGTGAGTGAAGGCAGTCATCCAGAATTATTCGATTTTGCAAACCAGTGTAAAATGCGTCGTTTTGTGGGGAATGTTCAGTAATTTTGCAGCGTTGGCTATCAGGTATCTCCTTCCATCCTTCATTCTCAGTCCTCCACAGCCAATATAATTACTATCTCAAACACAGTAGTCATTCCTCTCTCTCTCTCTCTCTCTCTCTCTCTCTCTCTCTCTCTCTCTCAAACAGTAGTCATTCCTCTCTCTCTCTCTCTCAAACAGTAGTCATTCCTCTCTCTCTCTCTCTCTCTCTTTCTTTCTCATCCGCTTTGCAACATACCTTCATCCTCACAGCCCTGCCTCTCAACATACCAAATCCCGCCGCCTCTCTTCCCTTCCTTCCCAACACATTCACGCTTCCTCTCCCAGTCAGACTCCCTCTACTGACTACAACTCTCTCTCTCTCTCTCTCTCTCTCTCACACACACTGTCACGGGGTTTTTATAATAGCTCGGTAATTTTGATATAAATGGTTAAATGTTATTTAAATTGATAATAATATTCAATAATATTGAAGAGCAGAGACAATGATTGTCTTGCTACATCAAGCAACGATTACTTTACGCTGACTTGCTAAGATTCTCAAGAACGAGAATTTATAAACTTTCTCAACAGTACACAGCAGAGACTAATTACTCACAATTGCTGAATTACTGTACTGTTAGCCTCTGGAGAAAGTTACATCACCCCTGACAATAAATAACTAATACTAATAATAATAACATCAGGTTCTTGCTGATGCATTAACTCCTGGCACAACGGATTTTAAGTTAATACAACAAGACTGGTCTAAGTACCAATTATGAATAGTAAACGTTTATGCAAGCTAGGAGCTGTATGGAAAATAAGCTTAATTATGGAGAAATGAAACAAGATTTACTCTACATTAAGCTCAAGAAATAGAACTGTTAAATTTATTAATTACAAAAATAACATTACATTTCAAATCAAATCAATGAGACACTCGCTCACTCACACAGAAGCTAAAATACACACCTAGGGAAAAACACCTTAACTAAGCCAAACACACACACACACACACACACACACACACACACACACACACACACACAGACTGAATTCAAATCGTGGGAAAGAAAGAGGACTAATGTGTTCTAAATTAACGGTCGGGCAGCCAGAATGCCAAAGCAGTAGCTCATGGGAGGAGGAGCTAATGCTCTACAGAGGCAGATCACGATGACAATGACAAACTGATTTGACATTAGCTTTTTAATCCGAATGAGCAGTTAACGGTCATGAAAAAGCAATTGAGTTTTCCACTACGAAGTTAACAGTGGCTTCTCTCACACAAGGAAATGTCAAAATTGATTGGGCAGAAGTGACATTACGCCCCATGAAAATTAAATCTTTCTTCCTTCAGAAGAATGATTTCAATATACAGATATATATAAATCCTAACTCAGTCACACAAGATTCATTGCAACTGTGGTGTATAGGTGCTATCTACTTACAGGAGAAAGTGGCAAGTCTTGAGTGAGTGAAAAAACCTGCAGTATTTGACGTTAATAGAAGCAAGCTTGAGGGAAAAACTCCTGTGGCAGCGGTGAAATCACTGTACTCCAGAGTCCAAGTGAGTGAAAATTCGCTACATTTACACTGACAACTAATTGTGTACTAGCGTGGTGTGCTCATAATAAGTTAAGCCTATGTAGGTGTGACAGTTGTAGTGTAACTGTACCCACTCTACGTGTAAAATGACACAGTAAATAATACTAATGGCGACGACGAGGCAGAGGAGAAGCTGTGGCGCAGCCGTCTCGACCGAGGCAGAGTCAACTGGTCTTGCACTGTGCAAAACTGCTACACCCATTGCTGAGACATAAAAACCAATTGAGGGTGGGAGCATCAAAAGTGTCAATGAGACAAAATTCTTATTATGTTACAATTACTCTCTCTCTGGCTAGCAGTCAGTACATGCTATGAAAAGTACACTCAGAGGTTCATTAATTTTGAATTTCCTTATGGTCCTGGTCCAACCAGTTGAGAATCCCTGTGCAAACTCAGGGTCTTCCATGAGCCTCAGGTAACCGCACACTTGGGTCCTCCACCTGTGCCCCAACCTACAGTACTTATATTAGTATTAGAGCTGAAAATCCTTGCAAACTTGGGTCTTCAATAGCCTCAAGTCGCCTCTGCGTGAATTCTCACTTCCCCTTTAACCTACAGTACAATACTTATATTAGTACCGGAAAGGCTGGAGAATCCTTGTGCAAACCCTTTTGAGTCTTCCAGTTATTTATGGCCCTCAAACAACCACTGTGGAGTTCTCTCTCCGAACTTCCCCCCCTTAACCTACAGTACTTCTATTAGTACCGGGAAGCTGTAAAATCCTTATGCAAACTTGGGTCTTCCATAGCCTCAAGTCGCCTCTCAACTTTCCATGCTTTCTTAACTTACGGTACATAATATGTATGCTTACAGGCCCTGGACATAATGTGTCCTGTGTGGGGCCAATGGCGAGACGTCAGGTCTGCACCCACTTCACCACTACCACTGTCTCTCAACTGACTATCCAGAGATTACGGGTGTGGTTTGCAAAATGGCATAACAGGAAGGGCATGTCCTGATTAGTGGTGATACTTTGGCACACACTGCAGGAACGGACAAAACTATCTATGTCCCGTCCCATCCCTGGCCAGAAAAAGTCCAGCTCGGATAAAGGCCCTGGGTCTTCCTTTTGCCCATGTGACCTCCTGAAGAGACTAGAACAATGACCCCATTGTAACCTGCCCCTAGGCGGTACTTGGCGGGAACGACAAACTGCTACCCAGTCGAACCTCACCCTGGGGTGTCTGTGGACTCACGGTACAGCCGTCCTCGCTTACGAAGGAACCTGGCTTGACCTCCACAGTGAATACTTTATCCTCGACCCTTTTGTTTTTGTTCATACACGGTAGCAAGTGTCGGGTCAGAATGTTGTTCTTGCACAACAAGTTGACACACCTCAGATCTTGGCAGGATTCAATGATCTCACTGGGGTGACACAGTCTGGAGCCTCAGTCATGGCTCGTGTTACCACAGCAGCCGAAGTCTGAGTAAGCGTCATCATCGAACCGAGCTGTCCTTGACTCACCTTGAATATTGCCTACTATTCAGGGTCCAAATAGAGGCTCTGTGTGACAACTGCAAAGTGTTGCCAGTATAAAATGGAGATGCCACCTGGATACATGCCTCAGGAACAATCCTCACTGATCCATCAATAAGATTTGCATGGATCTGTCGACCTGTATACTGCTCAGGGCCGAATTAAACTCTGCTTAACAGAGCAACCTGAGGAACCATTGTCTCTCAGGACCTTCACAGGAATGCCTCCCACAAAACCCTGACTGTACAAGGAAGGTACTGCTGTAACAATTGGGGCCTGTGGAGGAAGCAGCAGCCTCATGAGGCTGCTGAATTGATGTGGCAAACATTGTGCCTTGAGGGTTATATTGGGAAGATGGAACATTGGCCATCTGTGGAGGGGGTTCACTGTCACTGTGGGACTAGTGAACTGTGGGGAAAGTACCCACACTGGTAGGGACGTGACCACCAGGCTGCTGCTGAGGAATAGAAGGCTGCATTCGCTTCCTGCCTCTTTTGAGCTGGCAGTGAAAAAGTTTGTCTGACAGTTCGGTCACGTGGCTGATACTGCTGCTGGTTAGGGTACTTGTTCTTGTACCTCTTCCACTCAGGTTTCCTGAGTGTTTTGCCCTGGTCCTTCCACTGCGGTTTGGAGCCTTGGGCCATTACTCTGAGAACGGCCTTGGTGCATGGGATTCAGTCTGAGACAGGCTTCCCAGACTTGGCAGTATCTTTTCTGCTCCAGGTGTTTTGCTTACGAGCTTGATGCCCAGTATGCAGTAAAGAATGCGTCAGCCTTCTCTGCCATTTGGCTGGCATCTTTCACCTGGCAGATCTTAAGCTGTGCTATGAGCTCGTTCAGCAAGGCCACGACCTCTCTAGCTGTGTACGCAGCATAAGGTCAATTATCCCCTCACGCGTGGAAGGAGTTTCATCTTTCTCCATCCACTCATTTAAGTAAGCTGTGAGACGATCAAGGAACTGAACAGCTGTCTCCCTTGTCTTGGAGACGGGCTCGCATAAAGAACTGAACTTTAAGTGTCGTCTACTGTGAGACCATACGCCTTAATGAGTGCAGCTTTCATCATCCCTCATATGTGAGATTGTCTCCACGAATTCTGTGGAGAATATCGAGGGAGCAGGGTACCTCTAAACAAGCCAGGCCTAAGAAACTGTGAAGCCGCTTGGCTGCCTCTACATCCAGTTGATATAAGTCTGCCATGTCCTCAAAACGAGCCTATGTACGGCTCGATTCACTCACTTTCCTTATGTATGAAGGAAAGCTTCGATGCGTGAATTCCGCCAGGACATGTGCAGGGGAACGCTCGTGGAGCTTTGGACCAACCTGCACCAGAACGTGTCTGAGAGCCAAGGGAATCTCGCTTGAGCTTCATCATTTCAAGTTCATGTTTTTCTCCGTGCCTCACGTTCGGCACGTTCAATGTTCTCGTTCTCACTCTCGCTCGCGTTGTTCACGCTCGTATTCGCGCTGTTCTCGCTCTTTTTCTAACTCGAGCTCGCGTTTCTTGTTTCTCTTTCAAACAATTCGCGCTGTTCTCTAAACTCATCTGCGTTGCTCTCGCTCGTATTCGTGCTTTTGAATCTTACGCTCTTCACGGGCATCATTCTCGCTGCTGCCGCTATTGATTATGCCGTGAGAGTACTCGCTACTCTTAATTTCGGTTGGGTCCGAAAGACCCATTTCTTTGGCTTCCTCGTAAAAATACAGTAGTAATACTACATTTCACTAATTTATTAAGCTTAAACCGAAATTGAGTACTGACTGCTTAGCGACGAATACTAATAAACAAAAGTAAAGAGTACGGAGCACAAGCTAGTGGTGACCAGTCTTATCCAGTTAACTGGCAAAAGAATAAAAAATAAAAAATGTAAATGACTGGGAGACTCAATAATAAACACAATGCCTGGGTACGCCGACTTCCCAGGAGCGAATAAAATCGTCTGGCGTTACCAAGAATAAACTAGAAGAGTTAAGTACTCTGTAATGGATTGATCAAAAGCAAAATTCACTTGCTAAAGTGAGGGTAAACACCAGTAAGCTTGTGTCTATAAAACTTTAATGATAAATACCTAAATATGAATGAGTGAGCACTATCTCGTGAAATAGCTTTAGAGCTAGGAGTTAATATCCTGGAATGAGATTCGTCATAATTGTCACGGGGTTTTTATAATAGCTCAAAAATTTTGTTATAAATGGTTAAATGTTATTTAAATTGATAATAATATTCAATAATATTGTATAAAGCAGCAACGAGATAATGATGTGTCTTTATACATCAAGCAACGATTACTATTACTGCTGATGCTGACTTGCTAAGATTCTCAAGAACGAGAATTTATAAACTTTCTCAACACACACACACACACACACACACACACACACACACACACACACACACACACACACACACACACACACACACACACAAAATACACAAAAGAAATACCAGTCGATGAATACTGTGTATCACCACTAAGGTGGGAGAGCTGGATTAACTGTCTAGAGGAGCTTGGGGTGCTAGCTGACCTCTCCACTTCTGAGCACAGAACCTTTCTCCGCCACAGCAAACACAAGACTGAATTCAAATCGTGGGAAAGAAAGGCGGAGTACTAAGCCGTATTTTCTAACGTGGTCGAGTGAACAAAAAAACACACACACACACACACACACACACACACACACACACACACACACACACACACACACACACACACACACACACACACACACACACACACACACTTCTCCGTTCCCCTTACAGTTTCGCCTCCCCACTTACATATTCTATTCACTCCCCTTCACAGTCTCTCTCCCCTCATCTCCCATAGTCGCTCGCCCTCACAGTCTCTCTCCCCTTCCCCTCACAGTCTTCCCCCACCCCCTTACGCACTTTCCCTGCCTAAAATTCTCCTCTCTCCCGCACACACTCCACCTTCCTCTAACACTCCCTCCCACACAATGTCTCCCCACACTTCTCTCTTACTCTCTCCCACTCCCCTCCCCCCTCACTGCCTTTCCCCGCTCCTCTCATACATTCTCCTCCCAGTCCCTCTCACTCCCCCTCTCGCCTCCCCCCACACAAACACTCATCCTTTTAGTCCCCTTCCCACATGCCATCATCCCCTGTCAGCCTCACACTTGTCTAGCTCTCCCTGAAACTTATATCAGATTCTCTCTCTCTCTCTCTCTCAGTAGGTGCAAATGATTATGCAATAAAATATGAACAGATAGGGTTGTGAGGAGAAGCCAGGATGCGGGGAGTTTTAAGGATGAACTATACTCAGTTTTTTTTATTGAGGCGAAGATGCACTTGATAGGTTGGTGACGATTGGCTGAATGCAACATGTCCGAATAACATTTACTTACCCAAAATTCCCCATCAGATTTGTGTTGTCAAATAATAATAAAGAGATTATGAAGTAACGTTGCATTCAGCCAATCATCACCAATCTGTCAAGTGCATCTTCGCCTCGATTAAAAAAAAAAAAAAAAAAAAAAAAAAAAAAATTATAGTATGAGCGATTGCCTGCATGATTTCACTGGGTATAGTGTTCATGGTTCTCCCTCTTTTGTGTATTATCATTTCTTAGTTCTGGTTCGCTTTTGTTGGGTAGGTAAAAAGGCCTGGATAATGATGATGATAATGATGATTATTATTACTTTTATTTAAATGGCTATATTTCAAAGTCTATTTGCCCTAGAGCCTTCAATCTTCGCCAGATTAGTCGGACCGCTGCGCTTCCTTTTCCCAAATATGGTGTCACTGTCAGTCGGATCTCTGGATATTATCCAGAAGACAGAGGAGTGAGTCAGTCACTCTGTCTCTAGAACCACTTAAGCCAGGAAGCTGATACGTACATCGGCAAGGAATACAGTTCCAATCGGTTAACTAAATCTCTCAGATTGCCTGGGGTCAAAATTTGGGACTTGTCTGGATATTCCGAATGTCACCTAATTTTCGTTGAAGAATTAAAGCTAGAGCCACCAAACTTGGTGGACTTACTGACTGTGATGACCTAAGTGACATGCACAAAATCAGTGACGACCTTAAGGTCCTTTCATAGCTCTGGTTCTAGTAGGCAATGGCTGTGGGAAGTTTTTTTTTTTCGCAAAATTGTTTATGGACAGTTTTACAGTGCTCTGCTTGTTATTGTTGTTGTTGTTGTTGTTATTATTATTATTATTATTATTGTTGTTGCTGTTGTCGTTGTTGTTGTTGTTGGTGGTGGTGGTGGTGTTTTTTCCATCAGTCCACTGTCCAGTCATTTAGAGGATATTAGGTATCTGCATAAGGACTGGGGATATGCTGTAAAGTCCAGACATTTAAGAAGATTACAGGTCACTCTTCCCTGAGCGGCATGATGTGAGAAGTAAACACCAACCATCCTTTGGACTTATGGTTCTATGATTAAAGCATCATTTGGAAAAGAATAACAAGTGTTTAATCTTGAGTGACATTTGTGGTACGCCTGTGTTTGTTAGGTCTGAATAGCTTGCATCCCACACTACAGGGTGCAGTCAGCAGTGTTGCAAAGACCATACATGCTCTGTCTTGGACACGTACTTCACAAATTGCCTTGAAAACTGGTGTATCTCCCCCGTCGCGACTTGAAATATACGGACATAAGACCCATATGGTTGAAGAGCCTTTATCCACTGGACCACCATGCATCCATATTTTGACACTGTGGTTATCACACTACGTTTTATAATGTTTTCTTGGCCCCAGGAAGCAAACCGATGTGTCATTATGTGTTATGTCACCTAAACCAGCATTACATTGAGTGAGTGGATGGTTGTCACGCTTAACTCATAATTATTTATTAAATATTTGTTTGATAGTGGGACAGTGGATGAGATATAGCATTATTACTAGCAAAATAGGCTCATCCCTGGCCACACCTCCAAGGAATCACCTTTGCCTAAATGGAGTGATCTATCATTGTAGTCTAAGCCACGTGTGAAAGGGAACCATTTGTCCATCATAGACAGCGACAAAAACAACATCATCAGTAAAAACAACTATTATTATTATTATTATTATTATTATTATTATTATTATTATTATTACAAATCTCTGACCCGGAGGGGCTCGAGGACGGGTATTGTTATCACTCGGTTTGTTTGTCTCCCTGTCTGTCTGCCTGTTAACAACTTTACGTGAAAACTACTGGTGCGATTTTGACTAAAATTACAGGGATGGTGGACTGTGACCTTATGATCACATGAATAAATTTTGGCCCAAACTGGGCCTAGGCCCAGGCTGTAGGGCCCCCAGATGTAAAAATCGGGCAAGGGTAAACATGGTTTTTATGACGATAAGTCCTTTCAAACTCGTCATGCCGACATGAAACCAAAACCTAAATGTGCATCTTTCAAATCTGTATCCTATAACATGCCTCATTGCATCAGGGGGAGGTAACCTCCCGATCAGCAGTAAGGGGATCGGTGTCAGGTGGGTCGGGCCTAGAATTTCAAATGGGTATAAAATCGTCAGTTTTCACCCGATTTACTCGAGATTTATTATGTGACACCTTTGACTAGAAATCCTGTTGTGTTTTGTACGTCAGCACTAAAATGACTGCCGGGGACGGGTTTGTTGTGCCTTGGCACCGCTACTTGTTATAATAATAATAATAATAGTAATATAATAATAATAATAATAATAATAATAATAATAATAACAATAATAGGATCCAAAACCCACACTGGCAGACGAATAAAGATGTACTCCAAACAGTTTCGGCGACAGCTGTCTCCCTCTTCAGTGGATCTACAGAACACAGACCACTCTTGGTCTGTAGATCCACTGAAGAGGGCGACAGCTGTCGCCAAAACTGTTGGAATGCATCTTTTTTCGTCTGCCAGTGTGGGTTTTTGTATCCTATTTCATGGTCACGATAGTGTGACTCTTCAGCCGCCAATAACAACAACAACAACAACAATAATAATAATAATAATAATAATAATAATAATAATAATATTATTATTATTATTATTATTATTATTATAGGGACTGCTTAGTTAGGAATGTCAAAGCTGTGTGTGGTGTGGCAAGAATAACAACAAAGAAGAAAGGTACGGGATGGTGGGATGAAGAGGTTAAGAGACCAGTTGAGGAAAAGAGGAAGAAATGGCTAGAGTGGTTACAGGACAGGGCTTCAACTGAAATAAGACTGAATATATTGAGAGCAAGAAGCACGTAAAGAGACTAGTGAAGAGGGAAAAGAAGAAGGTAAATGATGATCTAGGAAGAAAAATGAATGCAAAGCAATCTGAAATAAGAAGTTACTCTGGAAAGAGGTGCGGAAATGCAGAAGTGACAGCGGAAAGAAATGTGATGGTATGAAGGATGTAAGTGGTAGATTATTAAGCCATGGGGATGAAGTAAAGACCAGATGGAAAGAATATTTTGAAAGCCTGATGAATGGGAATAGAGAGAGTAGAGCCGCTAAAAAAAATGATTGGCTCTGGGGGTGTGCAGAGAAGGAATGCAGTGCCAGGAAACGTGATACTAGCACGGGTGAAGAATGCTGTGAAGCGGCTGAAAAATGGGAAAGCAACTGGGGTTGATGAGGTATATGCAGAGATGATTAAGTGTATTGGTGAGAGTGGAATGAAGTGCTTGTTGGAGATATGTAAGAAGGCATGGATGGGTGAAACTGTGCCAGCAGATGGAAAGAGGCTGTGATTGTACCCCTGTGCAAAAACAAAGGTGAGCGAAGTGAGTGCAATAATTATCGTGGCATAAATTTACTGAGTATTGTAGGGAAGGTATTTGGAAGAGTTATTATAGAGAAAGTAAAAAGATATCAAAGTCCTAGTGAACGATGAACAGGAGTGGCAGAGAATGTGTGGGTCAAATATTTGCAGTGAGACGGACAGTGGAGAAGGCTTGTGAGGAGGACTATAAGGTGTTTATGGACTTTATGGATCTGGAAATAGCATACGACAAAGTAGACAGAGAAGGACTGTGGAAGGTTCTGCGCATGTATGGTACATAGTGTATACTGTTAGGTGCCATCAGGAATTTTTATGATGGTAGTGAGGCATGTGTAAGGGGAAAATGGGCATCTAAGTGAAAGGTTCACGATCAATGTGGACGTGCGACGAGGTTGTGTGATGTCCCCGTGGTTGTTCTATATATATATATATATATATATATATATATATATATATATATGGATGGGGTGATGAGAGAAGTAAAAACACGAATAATGGAGAGAGAGATGGTGTTGATAATGAATGGTGATGGATGGAATATCTCAAATATGTTGTATGCTGATGATGCAGTGCTACTTGCAAATACCGGAAAGAACTTGGTACTCTAGTGCAGTTTTGCTGATGTCTGTGAGCGTCGTGCCTTGAGAGTAAATGTCAAAAAGAGTAAAGTGATGCTTATTGAGAGAGAAGGTGACTCCCAGTGCAATATACAATGAATGAAGAGTGACTAGAATTGGTGAGAGAGTTCAAGTACCTGGGTTCAGTGACAGAAAAGAGAGAAAAATGTGCATATGAAGAGGACAGTAGAGTGACACAAGAAAGGAAAGTAGCTGGTGCAATGAAGGCACTGATAAAAAACAGAGGCTTGAGTGTTGCAGCTTCGCTTGGCTTCCATGAAGAAATGTTAGTGCCATCTTTAACATATGGATGAGAGACTAAGGTGTGGCATGTAAATGAAAAGTCAAGATAGAGCAGTGGAGATGGAACTGTTGAGGAATGTATGTGGGGTACAGAGTGGATAGGATACGAAATAACGTGATTCATGAAAGATGCGGAGTGAGGAAGTCTGGACACCAGAATCGAAAAGAGTGTACTGAGAGTGGAGCGAATGGATAACAATAGAGTGGTGAGAAAGGTATATCTGAGAGAATCTGAACGAGGGAGGAGGCGAGGTAGGCCAAGGAGTAGGTGGAGGGATATGGTAGATGAATGTGTAAGGAAGAGAGGTTTGGAAGTCGGTGAGGTTAGGGAACTGACAAGAGATCGAGCTGGCTGCATGAATGTTGTGAGAAGAAGTTCATGATTAGTGATTTGGTACCCCCTTTTAACGTGACAGCGTTCGGATTGACTTTACTGGATACGTCTATTTGAAGCTACAGAATGTGATGAAGGTTTTTGCCGTATTAGATAGAGCCAGGATTCCCGGGGCTTGAATGATAGCGTGGCTTATTGGATTGGGCAGACTTGGGCTGTCTGGACGTTGCTACTCCTCACCCTGCCCTATGGTGCGAAAAGAGGTCCAGGTGATGATGAGGATGAGGATGATTATAATTATTACTGTTATTATTATTATTATTATTGTTGTTGTTGTTATCATTATCATTAACATAATAATTATTATTGTTATTATTACTTTTGTTGTTATTATTAATCCTTTTATTATGACGAGTACATTGAGCTAACGACAGTGATGGCAGATGCATTTCATTACCATTATTGCCAGCGATACTCATAAGTGTACACAGCCAGCACCCCCTGCCTCCCTCTCACTAATAACCTTCATGTATACCCAACAAAAAAGGTAACTGGACCCCCACCATCCATGAAACTGGAGCTGAGCGATATTGCCCATTATATTTTTCGATATATCCGACTGTGGGCGTAGACTACACAGCACTTTCCCGAGGCCCAGCAGTCTGGCGTCACACATCTTTACATATCACAGCTTGGTTACTGATACCCACCTTCCATGCTTCACACATAACATGACTCTTTCACTCAGGACTAGTGTGATGATATTATCGGGATAGTATTTTAACTGCATGTACGTGAGTCTTCTGCAAATATGCCGAAGCTGTTTTAAGATGAGCAAAATACCAAACTGTGGCAAAGAGAGAGAGAGAGAGAGAGGTGAAGATGTATATTTATTGATCAGCTTCGTACTCCTACAACACAAATAAGGATTGGAAGGGAGAGGGTGGAGTATCCTGGAGATCATCGTTTCTTCTCTTATCCACGTACCCAACTTTAGAGAAGGTGACACTGATGGTGGTAGAGTTAGTGACGGTGATAATGACGGTGGTGGTGGTGGTCATGTCGATTTTCTTGGCGGTGGTGGTGATAGTCATGGTGATGATCTCGATGGTGGTGGTGATGGTGACGGTGACAATGATGGTGTTAGTGGCGTTGATGCTTTGGCAGTGATGATGATCATGGTCATAGTCGTGGTCGTGGTAATGGTCATAGTGTTAATGATGGTGGTAGCGTTGGTAACGATGATAAAGATGGTGAAGGTGGTGTTGATGTTGTTGGTGATGACTGTATTGATGATGATGATGATGACAGAGTCTAAATTTGGAAATCTGGACAAGGTGATGCTTATAATGATGCTGGTGATGATAAAATGAATGATGTTTGTGCGACATCAACACTTAGGATGCAAAATACGAACATTACATTAGTGTTAACTAAAGACGATTTTATTCGGTTCAAGGACACTCAAAACAAAACGACTTCTTGAAAGTGATCTTTTTAACCCCACCTGTTTTAGTAAATCCACAGTCAGAGAGAAGAGTTATGAGTTCGATCTAATACAGCCAAATGGTAGAGGATATGGCAACATGGAGGTGATTTGTTTGTGGCCTCCCCTTACGCTGTTACGGCGTCTGGCAATAGAGAGAGATAGACAAATGATCCCTAGTAGAAAAAAGATTAATGAAGGACATGTATAACCACTCCAGTTTCGAAAGTATCTCTGAAGCTGAATAAAAACGATTGACTAATTAAAAAAAAAAAATGTCGCCAGGTTCAAGGAGTTAACATAGTGATCGAATACAAGGAACTTTTATCTTGTCTGGAACCAAGACCTGACTGTTTTATTTACGTCAGACGAACGCCACACTGTTTTAACTTTTGAGTGATCCAATAGTTTGTATTTCTTCTGGGTGTGTGTGTGTGTGTGTGTGTGTGTGTGTGTGTGTGTGTGTGTGTGTGTGTGTGAACTGACGTGCGACATTTTTCTTCCTTTTACAATTACTTCATTTTTATTGAGTTTATAGTCTGTTTCATGTTCCTCTTTTTTTATATTTTTTTATTTAAACTCCTTTTGAAGTTACGATTCTTTCTTTCTGCCTTTCGTTCATTTAGCTATATATCCGTCAGGAAGGTTTCCTTTTACTGGTATTATTTTTGTGCGTCACCTAAAGAAAAATACAAATAGAAATATGTGCAAATGGTGAAACTTATGAGGTGAGGCCATGATTGCGAGGCTTGACTTATGTGCAGATGAATGTGCAGCCCATCTCATATCAGCATGCAATAGAGAACTGCCCCACTTTCCTACGTTTTGTATCCTGGTGTTTGGATAATGCTTCACTCAGTCATTAGTTAGGAAGAAGGATCTGGATGATGATGATGATAATGATAATGATGATAGGAAGAAGGATCTGGATGAGAATGATGATGATGATGATGATAGGACGAAGGATCTGGATGATAATGATGATGATGATGATGATAGGACGAAGGATCTGGATGATAATGATGATGATGATGATGATAGGACGAAGGATCTGGATGACAATGACGATGGTGATGATGGTGAAGATGATGTTAACTATAAGAAGGATCTGGAAGATGATAATGATGATAATGATAATGATAGGAAGAAGGATCTGGATGATAGTGATGATGGTGATGATGATGATGAGGAGGATGGGAAGACGGACCTCGATGATGATGATAATGATAGTGATAGGAAAAAGGATCTGGATGATAATGATGGTGATGGTGATGATGACGATGATGACAGGGAGAAGGATTTGGATGACAATAATAATGATGGTGGTGGTGTGGTGGTGATGGAATCATTGCAGGAAGATTATTCAACATTACGAAAATTATTTGGAAAGTCCTTTCTTCGCTTTTTCCTCGTTGCAGAAGAGTACAAGAAGCGGCGCCAAGGCACAGCAAACCCGTCCCCGGCAGTCATTTTAGTACTGTCTTATAAACATATAAGGATATCTAGTAAAAAATGTCATATATAAAATTTGGAGCAAATCGGATGAAAATTGACGATTATATATTCACTTGAAATTTTAGGCCCGACCCACCTGACACTGACCCCTCTACCGCTAACTGGGGGGTGACCCCTCTGATGTAATGAGGCATGTAATAGGATGCTGATTTCAAGATGCACCTTTAGGTTTTGGTTTCATGTCGATACGACGAAGTTGAACGGTGTTATGGCAATATTTTTTTAATAACATTTTTTGGGCCTTCAGCCTGAGACTTGGCCCACTTTGGCCCAAAGTTTAAGCAGGTGATCAGAAGGTCATAGCCCATCATCCCTGTAATTTAAGTCATAATCGCAACAGTAGTTATCGCGTCAAGTTGTTAACAGGCAGGCAGACAGACAGAAAAACAAACAAACAAACAGACAGATCAGGCAAACCGAGTGAAAACAATACCCGTCACCGAACCCTTCCTGGGCTGGGACGTGTAAAGAATCCTCTCTCTCTCTCTCTCTCTCTCTCTCTCTCCTTTATTTCTTTCTCTGTCTTCACGCTCACTCTTTCATCTTTCACGTATCTATATTTTCTCCATCTCTCAGCTTCATCGTCTCTCCATCTTTCCTACTCCCCTGCCACTCCTTCGTTTTTTCTGTTTCCTTCCTCATATTGTCTTCCCTCCCTCCCTCATCACTCCTCCTTCCTTTCCTCCCTCATCTCACCTACTTCACCTCCCTATCTTCTCTTCATTCGTCCTTCCTTCCCTCACTGATCGCCTCCCGTGCCCAATCTTTTCTCCTTCCGTCTACTCCCTTCCATCCTCCTTCCTTCATAATTTAACTCCCTCACCTCCATTTCTCCTTCATCGTCCCTCTTCCCCCATCCTCGTCCTTCCTTTCTTTTCTCTTTGATCTCTTCTACTTCCTTCAGTATCATTTCTCTCCTTCCCTTCGTATCATATTCATCTCTCGTACATCCCTCCATTCCCAGTCTTGTTTACCACTCATTCATTCATCATTCCTGCTTGCCTCCCTCCAATACCACTCTGCTTTGTTTTCCTCCCTCTCTTATTTACCCTTCCCAACCCTTCTCCTCACTGCTCATTATTACATCAAAGGTTTACCGTCAGTGTGTACCAGACTGAGGGCTCAACTGGGGCTTAATTAGACGATTCGACGTCAAACTAGAAGTGATGGAAAGGGCGTAGTGTGAGGGGGTTGAGAGCATGTGGGGACTGTGAGTGTGAGTGAGGGCTAAGAGTTTGTGTGTGGGTTAAGAGCGTGTACTAGGAGTGAGGGCGTGTGAGTGGGATAAGAGTGTGCAGAGACTGAGAGGTGTCTGGGAGTATAGAGTTAGTCTGGAGGTTGAGAGGATGTTTGAGAGTTAAGAGCATAGGGATGAGAGGGCTGAGTGTGAACTAGAGGTTGAGAATGTATGTAGGGATTGAAAGATATGAGTGGAAGCTAAAATGTGTATGTGGGGGTTGCATGTGTGGGGGGTTGACAGTGTGTGTGGAGATTAAGGGTGTTTGGTAGTGGAGAGTGTGCAGGGGGAGATGAGGGTGTGTTGGGGCTCAGTGTGTGCAACATTTGAGAGTGCGTGTCGGGGCTGAGAACTTGTGTTGTTTGTAAAGAGTGTGCGTGGGGTGGATGAGTGTTGTAGGAGGGCCGGTTGTGGGTGTGTGTGGAGGGGTTGAGAGTTTGTAGGGAGGGGGTTGAGAGTGTATGTTTGGAATGAGTGTGTGGAACATATGAGAGCGTGAGGAGGTTCAGTATTTCGGGGAAAGGGAGAATGTATGTGGGGGCTGAGAGTGTGAGTGGAGGTTGTGTGTGTGTGTGTGTGTGTGTGTGTGTGTGTGTGTTGTGGGGGTTGAGAGTTTATGTATGAGTTGAGAGTATGTGTAGGGGCTGAGAATGTGTGTGTGGGGGTTCAGAGTGGAGAATTGAGAGGGTGTGTGAAGTTTGCGAATGTGGGGGTTCTAGAGGGTGTGCGGGGATTATGAGTATGGAAAAGATTGAAAGTGTGTGGAGTTGAGGGTGGGGCCTGAGACATTAAAGTAGGTTGAGAGTGGGGGGATAAGAGTGGCTGTTACGAATGGTGGATGCAAGTTGATGTGGGTTGAGAGTAAATAAAGATCAGGACGGGGCATGGGGGATGATGGAACCACATTTATATCCAATGCTACTAATATTTCCATCTCAAAAAGTATTGAACTTCTCGATGTTTCACTTAACAATGTCCTCAGCTGGACCTTTCATGTCAGAGCACTTGCTAAAACCGCCTCAAAGAAACTTGGATTAATGTACAGAGTCCGTAACATCTTCACTGACGAGCAGTTAACAATAATTTATGAGTCATGCGTGCTCTCAGCTTGAATATTGCTCACCCTTGTGGAATGGATGTGGAGAGGTTGCACTAAAACAACTAGACAAAATTCGGAACAAAGCTGTTGGAATTATTAATAACCCTGCTATTACGAATAAATTACCTCCCGTACGAGTAAGAAGGAATGTTGCCTTTCTTGCATTATTTTACAGATACTTTTATGGCAAATGCTCAGACGATGTTGCGTCCATGGTGCCACCTCTCCATGCCTTCCCTCGTACTACACGGGCATCTGGTAGCGCTCATGACTGGAATGTCACTCAGCCATATTGCACAACTTCTGCCTATCTGAATTCTTTTATTCCCCGAACTGCATTTCTCTGGAATTCGCTTCCCCAGAGTTGTTTCCCCCCAAACTTCAACCTACAGCTGTTCAAGTCCAACTGTTACAGATTTTTTATGAATGGAGGACGCCAGTAATCTGGTGTATGGATTATTTTTTTGTTCATTTGTTTTTCCTTCCTCTCTTCTGTTATTTAAAAATAAATGTATGTATGTATCTAACTATCTGTCTATCTATCTCTCTATCTGTCTATCTATCTATCTATCTATCTATCTATCTATATATATATATATATATATATATATATATATATATATATATATATATATATATATATATATATATATATATATATATATATATATATATATATATATATATATATATATATATATATATATATATATATCTATATATATATATTACTGTTTATCACATGTTTCATGTCTGATCAAATAATGCTGTCACTTACATATATATCTGTTCAGGTAAACAATATTGCAGTATCTTGGTCTACATATGTAAGTAGCCCAAGAATTTTACTAGTTCATAGTCTAATACCTCCTACAAAGGTTGCTGGGGCGTTTCACCTAGTTTTTTACGCTCCTTCGAATAACTTTTTTTTTTTTACGTGTCCGACTGTGGGCAGAGGCTTCACACTTGCTCCCAATACCCAGTAGTCCTCCTACATATCATACACCTCTACATGTCACCACTAAGGCACTAACACCCACCGTCCATATTGAATGCATGCTAGGGCTGTCTCATACAGGACTGGTGTATTGGTATTAGCGGAGGTATTTCTGCGTCATGTCGGCGGGTCTTCTGGTAGATCATTAAAGTCTGATTTTATGAAATTCAAATCCTTAAACTGTTCCCTGCCCAACCGGCGATTTGATCCTGGGTCCGGTAGGACTGCAGGCCACCTCTCTACCGATTGGACAACCGCCTCTGCAATATTTGGGTCACCTGTCCAAGGATTATGCATGTATCAAAACCAGTCTTGTTGCTTTCGTGAGGTAATACGCACGTCGAAAGGCAAATGACACTTGGTTCCTCAGATTTTACAGGATTTGCTACACACTTCAGCCCTTCACCTGGAAATTAACTTGACACTTCGTGAATTTCTCTATCTTGCACCTAAATTCTATGATCATAACCTCTACCTCGCTCGCAAAGCCCCTTTACCTTCCTCCTTTATGTTGACATCCTCCCACCTTGCACCGTGGCTTTCTCCAGTCTCACAATTCCTGAACCTCCATCGCTTTCACACCGACTCTACAACCACCACTTCTCCCAGATACTTTCTTTCCTCCCTCTTCTCTTTCGTTACCTTCACCAACTTCATTAGACCCCAGTTTCCATCCATTTCTCAGTACACTTTATCATTATGACCTAGAACAGCCATCACGTATGTCTCTTTTCATTTTACCGTACCTTCCTTTCCTCCAGTTTTCAACATTGCTAACTACATCAACCACATTGCTCAGTTTTCCTCCACCTCAGAGTGTCTGCCTCATTTAACGTTCAACAGTCACCTCCTCTGCCTCCCTAACCTAGCCTAACCTAGCCTGCCATAACCAAAACTCATGTAACTTAACCTATTTTAGTTTAACCTAACTTAATCTAAACTAACCTAACCCAATCTCTCCTAACAACCTCACCTACCTAACCTAATGTAATCAAGCCGAACCGAACCTATAACCGAACCTAAGCTGATCTACCCTAACCTACACTATCGTACCTTACCCTACCATATTCTACTCTGCCCTACCCCTAAGTCAACCTAACATAAACTTACGTAACCTATAAGATAACCCATCCTTGCCTACTTTACCGAACCTAACTCAGATCTCTTCGCTCAGACTTTCTTCTCCAATTCCACCTTAGACGATTCCAGTGCTGTTCCTCCATCACTTCCCCCCTCTGACTTCCTCAGGACTGACATTAAAATTTCTTCAGCTGATGTATTTTCCGCTATCACTGGCCTTAATACTAACAAGGCATATGGGCATGATGGAGTCCCTCCTTTTGTTCTCAAGAACTGTGCTTCTGTGCTTACACCCTGCCTAGGTAAACTCTTTCGCCTTTGTCTGTCAACTTGTACCTATCCTTCTTGCTGGAAGTTTGCTCTCATTCAGCCAGTCCCAAAGAAGGATGTTCATTCCCAACCCTTTAACTATCGTCCAATTGCTTTAACATCCTGTGTCTCAAAAGTTCTCGAGTCAATTCTTAACAGAAAAATTTTAAAGCATCTTTCCTATCACAACGTTCTCTCTGATCGTCAGTATTGGTTCCATCAGGGACGCTCCACTGCCGTTCTTCTCACCTACCTTTCAGACTCCTGGTCATCGTCCTTTCGGGGCTTTGGCGAAAGCTTTGCCATTGCACCTGACATCTCAAAGGCTTTCGATTGAGTCTGGCATAAATCTTTAATTTCCAAACTGCCCTCTTACTGTTTCTATCCTTCTATCTGTGCCTTCATCTATAGCTTCCTTTCTGGTCGTTGTATAGCCGCTATTGTAGACGGCCATCGTTCTTCTCCTAGATCTATCAATAGTGGTGTTCCTCAGGGCTCTGTCCTAGCACCGACTCTCTTCCTTTTATTCATCAATGACCTTCTAAGCTGTACATCTAACCTATCCATTCGTATGCTGATGATTCCACCCTTGACCTTTCCATTCGGTTCCCGCAACGTCCATCTCAGAAGTTACTTCAACAAACAAGGGATGAGGCTATGGCAAACCTAATGTCTGACTTGGCTCATATCTCTGACTGGAGTAAAAATAATCTTGTTGTTTTTAATACATCAAAAACTCAATTCTTACACCTATCAACCCGAGAAAATCTTCCACAGGTATACCCATTAATGTTTAATAATATCTAACTCAATCCTGCATCATCCTTGAACATGCTTGGGGTTTCATTTACTTGGGACTTATCTTGAAAAGATCATATCGCATTTCTTGTAAAATGTACTTCCTAGAGATTAGGTGTGCTAAGCCGACTCCGTTCCTTCTTTACCCCTGCACAGTTGTTGACTTTATACACTGGTTTTATTCGCCCCTGTGTAGAGTACAACTCTCATGTGCAGGGAGGCTCCCCACGTACAGCTCTTCTCAGTAGGGTGGAGTCAAAAGGTCTTGAATTTGGCTCTCTTTTGTATTTTTTTTTTTCTTGGAAGGAACGGTTTGCGGGCCCCTGGCCTTTGGTTCCTTCTTTCTTGCATTATGATAAAAAGTCTAACACAACAAAGGGTCCATTTTAACGCATGAAAACCTATGTTAATATCTTCCCTGCCTTCCATGAACGTTAATCTTGTTCACATTACTTCCACAGTTTCACATTAACATCACTCTTAACTCCCCTTCCTTTCGCCATCGTTCCTCTTCACGTATTTTTGTTAACAGCCATCAATTAGCGGTTCATTCATCTCCCACCCCATTCATCTCCCACCCCAATATTCTTTTTCCCCTCACTAATGCAGCTCTCTCACGTCTTGTCTGCCTCCTTTCCACTTCCCGTACCTCTCTGTATAACACACACACACACACACACACATTTACGATAAGAAATAACTGATTGTCTCCCGAAACCCCTGAAGCCAATGACATATTCATAATCTTATTCTTTTTTATTTTCACACATCTTTCTTTAATTATAAAGAGACTCCTCGAACTACATAATGTAGATATAACATTCATTTCTCTAGTCTCAATGGACACTTCATAACCCACCATAACCTGAATAAGATCGTCTAACTGTAACACCAGCAAGGAAAAGTGAGAAATGTGTCATCAGAATGAATGGTTGAGTAACTCATGCCGTACAGTAGATATGAATCTCTCTCTCTCTCTCTATTGCCCTTAATACCTCCATCTTCCCCTCATCTCGTTATTTACTGAATAATTCACCTCGTTTTTTGTGTCTTGTCCAACTTTCACTCCCTCCTTCTCTTTCTCATCTTTGATCCTACCCCTTCAGCTTTATCCATTATTGTTTCTTGCACCCTCTCTTTCACTGTTTCCTCCCTCTGTTTATAACTTTCTTTTTCCTCAAAACACACACACACACTCTCTCTCTCTCTCTCTCTCTCTCTCTCTCTCTCTCTCTCTCTCTCTCTCTCTTTCATCTTTTTTCCTCCATTTTCCGTATCGTTATTACACTCCCACACTGTTTCTCATATTGCTTTATCTTCCAGTTCCGCATCAGTCGTGCGTCATACCATATCCTCCCTCTCCTTGTTTTTCAGTTCCATTATTTTCTGTACTGTAGGCCGCCAGGTACTTTTTTTTTTATGCCTTTCGTCCTTCTAATACTGTCGTCTGTCTTTACTCTTTCTCTATTGGTTTATCACCTTCCTCCCTATCTAATCGCACTCACTTTCATCCATCTCACATTTCTCTCCCTTTATTCTTAGTTTCCTTTCACCTTCGTCTCATGTTACCTTCATATTCTTCTAACCTTCAGCTCACCTGCCTCTCATATATTCACTTTCCATCGCCCTGCCCATGTTCCCTTTCAATTTTCTTTCATCTTCCTCTGATCCTCCTGTGTTCTTATCATCCTCTCACGTTCCTTTCACTTTCTCACTTCCGTCTCCTTTTCCTCTCAGTCTCACTTTCCTGTCATCCTTCTTCCGTCTCACCTTCCTCTCGCATACATAATTTCATGTCACCTTGCTCTCACCTTCCTTTTGCCTTCACGCTTTCCTATCACTGTTCTTTTGCCTTCCTCTTACGTTTTCATTTTCTTCTTACCTTCCTCTCATCTTCCTCTAACCATCTAACTTTCCTGTGGCCTTCTTCTTGCTTTCCCGTCAAAGTTCTCTCCTTTTCCTCTCAACCGTCTTAATTCTCCTTTGTCTTTGGGGCTTCATCACTGCTTTTTGATCTCCTCAGCTCTTACGCTTTTCTCTCACCTTTTACTCCCCCAGCCCTCATGCACTCTGACCCTGTTCTCTGCCTTCAGCCAAACGTTATATAAGTCCCCATTATACTACCTCCATCACTCCCTGCATGCCTACTCTTTGTTTCTCATCTATTCCTGCTTTCTGTTAAACTTTTTCCCATTTTCATTCCATTGTTTCTTTTCATCCTCCTGACCCTTCTCTAAGTCACAGCGACACCTAATTTCTGTGCGTCTTCTCCCTCTTATCTACCCTTCCCTTCCTACTCCCATTTCTCTCTTTATCCCTTTTTTTCCACCTTTCGTTAACCGCAGCATAATTATCTTCCATCCCCTTTGTCCTTTATTACTCCCAGTCCTACAGTTCGGCTTTTCCCTCTCTGCTCTTTCCCTCTCCCTTTTCTCTTTCTATTCCTCCTCTCTGCTCACCTCTGCATAGTTAATATCCCTTCCCACCTCCCTCCCTCCCCTCGTCCCTACTCTTCCCCATTATAAGCTAGTGCCTACTGACTTCGTGTCTCTCCCCGCTCCCTGCCCTCTTATACTCTCTTTTTTTGTGTTTGTTTGTTTTCCTCTGTCCTATCCTTCTGTTAACGTGAACATAATTCATTCACTTTCATTTTTCCTTAACCCCTATCATATTGCTCCTAAGTTACTACCTTACCTATATATATTATACATCACTTCCCTTCCTGCCCATCGCCTCTTACTATATCTTCACCATCTATTCCTCCTTTCTTTTTACATCCACCAGATTTTTCTTTTATTCTCTCTTTCCTCCTAACCCTTCTGAAAGTCAAAAACCCCACCTTCTTTCTGTTTCTTTCTTCTCTCCATCCTGTCCCTTACCTCTCACTTCATGTTCTCTCTATGCTCTTGCATTTTCTCAAGATCCACATAATTACTTTCCTTCCCCAGTTGCCTGTCGTCCTCTTTACCCTCTCACACTAATTTTTTATCCCCTCTATTCATTTCTTCCCTCCGTTAACTTAATCATTATTACTTTCCCTTCCTTGTTTCCTATTCCCCTTTTCCTTTACTAGGTCAGTGCCTTACCTGTTCAGTGTTCCTTCCCTCCTTGCCCTCCCCTTCCCTTTTCCTCCTTCTCTCTTTCCTTCCGTCCTTCTTTCCATTCGTTAACATATGACTAATCATTTTCTCTTTATCTTTCCTCGTACCTTCCGTTTCTTATGTCAGTGCCCAGCCTACTTTTTGTGTTAAATTGTCCCACTTGCCTTTCTCACTTCTTTAGCTCCTTCTTTCTTTCCATTCGTTAACCTCAGACTTATCACCTTTTCTTCTCCGTTTTCCTTCCTCTTCCCTACATTTTCCTAAGTACGGCCCCTGCCTACTTTCTCTTTCTTCCCTCGTTCCGTAACTCCTTCTCCGTCCATCCCTCATTCCTTGCCAACCCTACCGCCTTTCCTCCCCATCCCCAATCCATCTCATGCCGCCTCCTACCCGCCGCCGCTGAATAATGTACGCAGATGGTCATTCAGTATTCATCCTTTTAAACCCCACTGAGGACACCGCGGCTGCACCCAAACACCTTTAAGCACACAATGACACTCGCTGCCACCAGCCTCAGGCCAGGGTTCACCAGGGCACTCTTTTACCCCTTCAGCCCCAGGACCTCGTTTATTGTTTATTCTTGTTGCTATCAGACGATTTTATGAAGCTTAGGAGAGGCTTTTTGAACTGGAGGAGTTGGATGTATCTTTAATTGCACATAATTGTCTGTTGGTTGAAGGAATACGTCGCCGGACTGAAGGGCTTGGCATCACTTTAGCTCGGAGAAATACTTTGCACTGAATAATCTAGCTCCATTTTTTCAATAGTACTATAGTTATGAAACAATGATGAGAGAAAACAAGTAGTAGCAGTCTGTACTTGGAATTTGTTCCGTGTGAAAGCTCCAGTGAAGAAAATATACAATAATGTTCGTCAGCGAGGCTGCCGGGATCAGAGCAAATTAAAGCCTGGCTATTTTATTTAATAATATAAGTAGATGAGTATTGCCAAAGTGACCTATTATGTAACGGAAAGGCGGAAACTAGGACTATATGTTAACTTAGCACTAGACTGTTACATAGAAAGTGATAAGGTGCTGCGGAAAATCTTCAGCACCAATATTACTGTATTTACAAGGGATTGATGCCTTGAAAGAATTAAGAATAACGTGATGTCACGACACAAAATCTAGAATATAGTAGTGTACATTTTACAGATTCGTTCTGTGTCTTTCCGAGAAATATGCAGTCAATTTTAGATTTGTTTCAGTAATAACACACAAGATATGAAAGAATACTCACAAACACAGTAGGCTCGATGTGTGTAAACGTATATAACCTTAATAATATACAATTCTATAACCGGGTTTAGCAACCTACGTTCAGGGAAATTAATACTGTAGTTCAAAGTAAGCAATTACCGTGACAGAGTTTGTATTGGCAATGGCTAAATATACAGGGCACACACACACACACACACACACACACACACACACACACACACACACACACACACACACACACACACACACACACACACACACACACACACACACACAGATTAAGTAGCATGTACACTACCTTTTACACATATCAACAGCACTCCTCCTCTTGTCAGGGCACTTGCAGGAAGCACGTCTGACTGGAGTGATGGAACCAAAAAGGAAAAAATGCTTTTCGATGCTCATACAAGCAAAATCAACAGGAGGTGCGGAGGTTGTCAGTTATATCTAACACCTACCTACAAGAAGATGCCTGACTGCTTTTACGGCTATCTCGAAACTGACAGGCGGTATCCATAACTGAAATTTCTATCCTGCATTTGTGACCTAGGCTAAGTGCTCATCCATCTCGCTTTACAGCCTACCCTAGTATATAGCAAGTCTTTGTCTTCGTCAACCTCACAACCATACTGCTGTACTTTTCATATTAAGTACAATACACACTTACAAAGAATTAGGTAATGATAAATACAATACCAAGGATATCTTTACAACCGCGCCCTCCGCGACAGTATTTTAAAGGGAAAGAAATAATTATTTACAGAGAAAGGTGGCCCCAGGGTCTCACACGCTGGCTAAAACCTGCTCTGAGTGGACGATTAAGGTTTGCTTTTTTTTTTTTTTTTTGAGGTTAAAAAAATGGTCTTGCACACTAGCACTGACCTATCTCCGGGGTCGTTCCCCTCCTCCTATGGTGGGTAGGAAAGTCCCACCGTGTCCAAAACCAGGTCAGGGTGTAATCACTACTGTGTAAAATTCGGATGTTCTTGGAAAAAAAATATAAACTAATAAATAGAAAAATATATAATACGGCAACGCATACCGCCGTTGTTCTGGGCCCCCGGTGGGTACCCCTTCACCGATAGCATGGGCCTAAGAGGCCCACTCCTTCAAAAACTTGGTTTGGGTGGATGTTTACCATTGTGCAAGATTTCGTGTACCAAGGTTAAAACTACGGCATCGTGCTCAAGGGTTCGACCCTGGAAGGCGGAGGAATCCCACCGTATGTAATACCTGGTCCGGGTAAAAGTATACCGTTGTGAAAAATTTCGATATATATATATATATATAAACTTTGGCCGTCCACATTGGTGTTGCCGCTACTCAAGGGTTTGTGCCATCTGGGGGACTGTCTTCGGGGTTTTTATCTTGCCTAAGACCTGATCTGGGTGGAGGTCTATCACTGTGCATAATTTCATTTTCCAAGGTACGTAACACGCCCCTCTTAAGGCCTGGCTCCATCCTTCAGAGCGGCACAATAATTTTATGTGTTTGACGCGGTTCATGACGAGGATTTTATTGGGGCACCCCTGTGGGTGTGGCAATAATGCCTCCATATCACAACATCAGCAGGCTTCTTTCTGCAGCACACACAAAGTCATATATAATAAGAAACAGTTACTAAAGTAGCAGGAGAAAGTGATGTAGCCTACTGTAACATTAATAGGATGAATTTTGAATCAAGGGATAGTCAATGGGAAACAAATATTATGTTTTTTTTGTTTTTTTTTGATGACGTTTATATTTTTGCCATTACCTTACTATTCCCTCTAGCTCTGTGGAGGTATATAGCTGTATAGGTGTTGGAAAGAGTTTCGTTAATCCCTTCAGTGCGATGGCGTCAGTAACATGTTATTTTCTACATTTGCCATTTAAATTCGGGGACACCTTTCGTAGTTATGGGGATAAGGTTTCCAGTCCAAAAGGTTAATTCCTTCACTACGATGACGTGTTATTTTTTTTATTTTTTCTACTGTTTCTCCCTGTCAAAAGACGATTTTCATAATTACTTTAGGGGAGACATTTCAAACTACTTTAGGGGAGACATTTCAAACAAGAATTTCGATCTAGAATTCATTTGCACCTTCACATTTACGGTGCTCTGCCAAGATGAATAAGTCCTTTCAGTAGTAGCAAGGAGATAAATTGGACCTCATTATTGTGAACCAGTTACGAACACAACGTGAAGAAGTTGTATAAGTCGTATACAGACGAACAAGACCCCCGCTCCTTTTTCTTATGCTGGCGGCTCTGGGTGTGCACATGTCAGTACCTCCACTGTTTTTAATACATCTCACATTTCAGATACATTTAGTAGAGATTTTTGTACACTCCATAACAGTGCGTAGAATATTTAGAAGGATCATTTTCGGGGCGATAAAAATGGATTAGATGTTTGCATACAGATGAGCATCGTTTTTATCTGACGGGAGAGTAAGAGTGGCCATTGGTAAAGAGTATTCCTGTTACAGTCACTGATCACGCAGTATGACTTCCGGTGAGCAGTAGTAAGCTTAGTGAAGAAACGTATAAGGAGATAGAATAATTAAAAGTATGAATTTTGTAGGTTATTGAAAGCAACTTAGGCAGTGATTTGAGCCAAGAATACTTTTGTTGATGTCTAGAGGACCCCAAGCAAGCGTTATTGAAAAACGACCTTTGAAACTTTGAGTCTTAGGACCTAATTACCATCAGCTTGGGATGCTTTACAACATCTCTTCCGTAGAATTATTTAACTTAGATATTGAACTCACTAGCCTGTAGTATGTTACTGATATCTCGTATATACCGACTGAAAATGCATAATCTTATAACATAGAAGAATATATTAACGCAAAATCTACGGGCATAAACTTGTAAGAATATGGTGTTTGGGAGCCTCGTTAACCGACTACAATACAGCTTTAATGAAGTGACAACATAAATGAAAACAGTAATATCTTATTATATTGGATATGATGGTAAAGCTTTCGTTAAGAGTTTCATGAGCAGTTTTGGCCTTTGTTTACTAGCTAAGCTTGGCCTCAGTCATTACTTACCCACTTCGCTACGTCTGGTCTCTAAGCTAAATAAAATGGTCTGACAGTGGGATATATGAAACACAAAAGACGTCATCCTATTGGAGCTAATCGATTTAGTTTAGAGATAAGAGAAATATGATGAATAGTAAACAAGAGGACATTAAGATGCAAATAAAAAAAAATATACATATATATATATACATGTTACTAACGGGGAAGTGTCGTACAATCTCAAAAGTCGCCAAGAATAAGATTCTGTGGAAGGTTTTCTAGAATTTCCCCCCTTTTTTATTGTTTTTTGCATGTCGAACGTTAATATATTTTGCTGTGATATTCATGTAATTTGTACATAGGTTGAAAAGATAAATTCAAAAAATAAACATGCTACAAAATATTAAACCGATAACGATAATGTCAACTGTAACACCGTATCCTAGCTAAGGCTAGATGTCTGTATTTAGCCGAGAGCAAGTCATGGAAAAATGAGTGTGAAAATGATCACTATTAACTTAACTTTCGGTCACAACAAGTCAGGTGCATCAACCTGCTCTAGTTAAGGCCACATGATTCTATTCAGACAAGGATGAGTCATTGGAATCGGAGAGTCAGTAATCTCTATTGTATTACGTAGTGCAATCCGTGTAGATAATAGAACGATACAAAATAACACATCACAGACAAACAGCGATTTAAACAAACCAATCGATAAGGAAGAGGTGCTGCACAGTCTCCTAATATGACAATCGTACGAGCGTACTGTCACCTGTAGTACAGATGTACTGTATAAGGCAGGTCTTCCCGCTGAACTCTTGACTCTGTAGGGTTTGTCGTTGACGAATAAAATAGTCTGGTGTAAGCGAGAATAAAAATGAAAAGAATTGTGTGAAAGACCTGATTTATTTTTTCTCACGGGTATTTACGGTTTCTCTCTGTGCTAAATAAAATCTTTCGGTGTTACTGAGAAAGAAAAAATAAAAAGTCTTTGTCAAAGGGACTTTTTAACCTTTTGAATTCGTAAGGATTTTCTTTGCCGTATAAAATCGTCTTCTGTTAGTGCCAAATAAATACATAAAATATATGTGAAAGTTTTTGCTCGTGACTAAGTAATAAATCTTTCCGATGGATAAAATCATGTAGAGTTAGCAAATATATGGCCTACATGCTGAAACAGAGCAGTGAAAGGGTTGGTGGATAACGACTATTTGGAACCCTTCACACATGTCATTACCAGAGCTCTATTTTGGGATTGCTTAAAACTTGTGGTTGAGCCAGACGAGAGTTTTGTCCGTTCCTTCGTTCGCCCTCTAAACGCCGCAAAAATGAATCGCTCTTGACGACAGAGACGTCAGATGAATCCTCTCCACCTGACGGTGTGCCCTCGTGGGAATGCCTTACACGCTCAGAGCAAACCCAATGTCACAATGGAAAAAAAAAAAAAAAAAAAGTCAAGGCCATAGAGCAAAGGTATTTATTTACGATAGGACTGGGATATCTCTGATATTATGTAAAAGGGGTTAATGGAATAAATAACACCCTTTACACAGTTCTGGGGCATCCCATTGGAAAAGGGCAAACGAAAAAAAAAATAGCGATAAAAAAAGAAACATGCACTAAAAAAAAAAAACAACAACAACAGAGGAAGGAAAACAAATGAATAAAAAAAAATCCATACACCAGGTATTTGATGTCTTCCATTCACAAAATAATCTGTAACAGTTGGACTGGAACAGATTTAGGCTTAAGTTTGGGGGGGAAACAGCTCTGGGGAAGCGAGCTCCAAAGAGTTCGGGGAATAAAAAAAGAAAATCTGATAGGTGGAAGTTCTGCAATATGGCAGTGTGACATTCCAGTCATGAGCCCTGCCAGATGTCCGTGTAGCACAGGGGAAGGCATGGAGAGGTGGCACTATGCATGCAACTTCGTCTGAACATTTACCATACAAGTAGCCTATCTGTAAAATAATGCAGGGGAGGCAACGTTCCTTCTTACCTGTAGGAAGGTAATTTACTTGTAATAGCAGGTTTGTTGATAATTCTAACAGCTTTGTTCTGAAGTTTGTCAAGTTGTTATAATGCAACCTCTCCACATCCATTCCACAAGGGTGAGCAATATTCCAGCTGAAAGCACACATGAACTATAGCTAACTTCTCGTCAGTGAAGAAGCTACGAACTTTGTACAATAATCCAAGTTTCTTTGAGGCGGTTTTAGCAAGTGATCTAACATGAGAGGTCCAGCTGAGGGCATTGTTAAGTGAAACACCGAGACTTTCGATGCTTTTGGAGATAATGTTAGTAGCATTAATGGTAATATAGGGATCTGGCAATATCTGTCTATTAGTAAATTGTATATATTTGGTTTTACTAGCATTAAATGAAGCAAGGTTATTTTGCCCACATTCAGTGATCCTAGATAACTCTTGATTAATGGAGATGGCTGTACTAAGTTGTGTGTTAGAGATAGTAAGCTTTGTGAATGGGTGTTTAAGTGTGAATGAACTGTGAAGTTTTGAGTCATCTGCTTATGACCGGATGGGATAATGAGGGACAGATAAGAGATCATTAATATGAATTAGGAAATGAAGTAGAAGGAAGGAGACCAGTAGGAAGACCAAGGAGAACTTGAAGGCAAGTGGTTACGGTAGGTAGTTGGGTGTGTAAGGGGTAAGTAGGGAAGTAGGCTGGCTATAGATACGGAGGTAGGTAGGGAAGTAGGCTTGGGGCAGGTAAGGAGGTAGAGTGGAAAGTAGGCTTGGGGATAGGTAAGGTGATCGATAGCTAAGTGGGTAGGTTGGGAGGGAGGTGGGTAGATGGATAGGTATAGTCTGTTTGGTTGACCAGTGCACATGAGAGCAGAGTGTGTTTGATACGCTGCTGCTGATTGGCCGCCGATAATGTCATTGAAGTAAATGCAGGCATGTACTGTAGTGCAACATTCGGATGTAGGTGTACACCGTCGGTGGATATTATATTGCAACATGTGGACGTAGGTGCATACCGTGGGTGGATAATTTACTTGAAACGTAGCTCATCATTTTATAAAACTTTATAATCAACTTTAATTTTCTTTGATAACAGTAAACTTTTAAAGCTAATTTTGACCTCTTTAGCTTCGGAAGTTATTCCATATTTAAACTGGCTGCTTATATTGCAGGGAATTGATATGTATAAACATATATGTGTTAAAATAAGAAGAGCTGTAGATTCACATCATCGGCAGCCAATCAGCAGCCGCGAATCAAACACACCCTACTCGACCCATACATTTCAGCTGCACAGGTCAATCAAATAGGGTATGGGTTAGGGAGATAGTCAGGAAGGTACGAGGTAAGATGGTGAGTAGGTAGGGAGGTAGATCGGCAGGGAAATAGGTAGGCAGGGAGGTAGGTAGTTGGGCGAGTAAGAGTTAGGTAGGGAAGTTGTCTTGGGGGTGGGTAAGGAAATAGATAGATACATAGCTAGGTTGCAAGGTAGGTAGGTAGGAAGCACGATAGGAGATAGTCAGGGAGGTACAGTTGGTGGGATGGTAAGTAGGATGGTGAGTAGGTAGAGAGGTATGTAATTAGGGAAAAGCTACAAGAAGAAATGCAATTTATACCTTTACATGGCAAAGGACCAATTTGTACCTTAATACAGCCCAGTGAAGGGATCATCTAGTCAAACAGAGTGGCTGCAAAACCCGAGATAGCGTATAACAATGAATGAACAGTACACGGGAAGGCTCATACCAGACTTCGTTTCCAGGACGCCAGCCTGGCAACACACAGATTGTATAACGTACATCATGGATTTTTTTTTTCGCCTTTTGAAGATAGTGTAAAGTTTCTTGAACTGATAATAAATTACCAGAAGGTACAAAGAAACATAGGCGTTGTTATATTGAAAGAATTAATTGTCTTTGTTGAATAAAACAATAATCAAATGTTAATGACAATGAAGTCTGTGTTCGCAGTGAAATAATTAGCAACTTTTTTACGGTGGCGTCCTTCACTGTGTAAATATTACTGTCTCATGATGATTCACTTCAGCCTGGAAGAGACTTTTTTTTTTTAATATAAGGATGAGTTAGGTATATGATTCATTATTTCTTTTCACAGCAGGAGGAACCCCATAGGCCAAAGTAAATCGTGGTGGGAGTACACATAAAGTAAGCAGACATTTTTCAGCTCAAAGGGTTAACTGGGATTCAAGGTGTTGCTCTAACTTTTTTCACTTCTCGCGGAGAGCTTACGGTAGAATCGTTGGGAACTTTGTAGTGAGCCCTGGAGACAGTAGTGACTGATGAAGGTGTGTGTGTGTGTGTGTGTGTGTGTGTGTGTGTGTGTGTGTGTGTGTGTGTGTGTGTGTGTGCGTGCGTGTGTGTGTGTGTGTGTGTGTGTGTGTGTGTGTGTGTGTGCAACAGAGAGGGAGACTTATGCCAAGACTAATGTTAGCATACTTTATAGTACGCGACAGTGGCTCAACCACAGCACCCCTTATGTCCACCAAAGCAGTATGTGGCCGGGCGAACACTCCCGAAGTTTATTACCCTGGCGGGGTGCGAATCCTCGTTGTCCCATGTACGGAAACACACACTTTACCACTGTACCACAGAGGGGGGGGGACCATAAATGTCCCCACCATCCGCCCCTCTCCTGGTGACGACTTGAGGTGCCTGGAACCACTGTCTGACTCACTTCTTCATTTCTGCAATATTCGCGGCCTTTCCTCTAACTTTTGCTCTGTTGAGCACCATCTCTCCTCCTCTAAACCTCACCTTCTTTTTCTAACTGAGACTCAGCTGTCTGAGGCAACTGACAGCAAACCCTTTTCTGTATCCTCCTACTTTCTCTATACTCATTTCAAAGCCAAAGGTGGCTGTTGTGTATATATATGCAACGACTTATCTTGCTCTCGTGTTCCTGAACTCGATTCTTCTGAATTCTCTACACTCTGGCTTCGCCTTTCCTGTCATTCTCTGATTAAATATATCTGTGCTGTTTAGTTATCCCCTAATTCTACTGACTATCAAAAATTCTTCGACTATCTTACTTCTACAATGGAACACATTCTATCCATTTCTCCTTTCTCAGAAATCTCCATTCTAGGAGATTTCAATGTTCACCACCACCTTTGGCTCTCCTCTCCTTTCATTGATCCACCTGGTGAACAAGCCTACATCTTTTCTATCCTTAATGACCTATAGCAGCGTTTTCATCACCCTACCCGTATCCCTGACTGCCTTGGAGAGAGCTCCAACATACTTGACCTCTTCCTCACAACTAATCCTTCTGCTTACTCTGTTAATCTTTTCTCTCCGTTGGGCTCCTCTGATCACAACCTTATCACCTTAACCTGTCCTATCACTCCGGTACAGCCTGTGGACCCTCCAGGGAAACGTCGTCTGTGGCATTTTGGAGCCGCGGACTGGGAGGCCCTCAGGCAGTACTTCTTTGATTTTCCCTGGAATGATTATTGCTTCCATGGCCGTGAGCCAACTGAGTGTGCCTTGCGCATTACGGAGGTTATTCTCTCGGGCATGGAAGCATACATTCCTTTCTCATATCCTTTGACTAACGCAAGAAAGCCTTGGTTTAATCACGCTTGTTCTAATGCTGTCCGCAACAAGGAGAGGGCCTACAAAAGGTACCTGAGCCAACCCACCCCTGAATCACATCATCATTACGTTTCTGCCCGGAATCGTGCTAATTCTGTTCTTCGCTCTGCTAAAAATAATTTCATCCGTACTAAATGCTGTCAACTCTCCAACTCGAATTCTTCCCACTCCTTCTGGCACCTTGCCAAAAACCTTTCTAACAACTTTACCTCGTCATCCTTCCCTCCTCTTTTCTACTCTGAGGGTTCTGTAGCTATTTCTTCTACTGATAAAGCAGATCTCTTCGCACAGACTTTCTCCTCCAATTCCACCTTAGACGATTCCGGTGCTGTTCCTCCATCACTTCCCCCCTCTGACTTCCTCATGGCTGACATTAAAATTTCTTCAGCTGATGTATTTTCTGCCATCACTGGCCTCAGTACTAACAAGGCATATGGGCCTGATGGGGTCCCTCATGTTGTTCTCTAGAACTGTGCTTCTGTGCTTACACCCTGCCTAGGCAAACTCTTTCGCCTTTGTCTGTCAACTTGTACCTTTCCTTCTTGCTGGAAGTTTGCTCTCATTCAGCCAGTCCCAAAGAAGGGTGACCACTCCCAACCCTCCAACTATCATCCAATTGCTTTAACGTCCTGTATTTCAAAAGTTTTCGAGTCAATTCTCAATAGAAAAATTTTAAGGCATCTTTCCTATCATAACCTTCTTTCCGATCGTCAGTACGGGTTCCGTCAGGGACGCTCCACTGGCGATCTTCTCACCTTTCAGACTCCTGGTCATCCTCCTTTCGGGACTTTGGCGAAAGCTTTGCCATTGCACTTGACATCTCAAAGGCTTTCGGTCGAGTCTGGCATAAATCTTTAATTTCCAAACTGCCCTCCTACGGTTTCTATCCTTCTATCTGTGCCTTCATCACTAGCTTCCTTTCTGGTCGTTCTATAGCCACTGTTGTAGACGGCCATCGTTCTTCTCCTACATCTATCAACAGTGGTGTTCCTCAGGGCTCTGTCCTATCACCAACTTTCTTCCTTTTATTCATCAATGATCTTCTAAGCTGTACATCTAACCCTATCCACTCATACGCTGATGACTCCACCCTTCACCTTTCCATTCGGTTCCTGCAACGCCCATCTCAACAGTTACTTCAACAAACAAGGTATGAGGCTATGGCACACCTAATGTCTGACTTGGCTCGTATCTCTGACTGGGGTAAAAATAATATGGTTGTTTTTAATGCATCTAAGACTCAGTTCTTACACCTATCAACCCAACAAAATCTTCCTCAGGTATACCCACTAATGTTTCATAATATTCACCTTAATCCTGCATCATCCTTGAACATGCTTGGGGTTTCATTTACTCGGGACTTATCTTGGAAAGATCATATTACATCTCTTGTAAAATCTGCTTCCAAGAGATTGGGTGTGCTAAGCCGACTCCGCTCTTTCTTTACCCCTGCACAATTGTTGACTCTATACAGGGGTTTTATCCGCCCCTGTGTGGAGTACAACTCTCATGTGTGGGGAGGCTCCCCACATACTGCTCTTCTCAATAGGGTGGAGTCAAAGGCTTTTCGTCTCATTAACTCTCCTCCTCTTACTGACTCCCTTCAACCTCTATCTCTTCGCCGCACTGTTTCATCTTTATCTCCTTTCTATCGCTACTTTAATGGTCACTGCTCCTCTGAACTGTCTGCTTGCATTCCTCCACCTCTACGACAGGCGCATAGCACCCGTCTGGCAGCAAACTCTCATCCCTTTTCTGTCCAACTCTCTAATGCAAGAATTTACCGTTACTCCTAGTCTTTCATTTATGCAACAGGTCAACTCTGGAACTGTCTCCCTCTGTCTGTATTTCCTGCTGCCTATGATCTCCATTCTTTCAAACCCAGTGTGTCCAGGCATCTCAAAATGATCGGATCTTGAATTTGGCTCTCTATTGTATTTTGTTTTTCTCTTGGGGGGAACTGTTACTGTGGGCTCGTGGACTTTGGTTCCTTCTTCCTCGCATAATATATATATATATATATATATATATATATATATATATATATATATATATATATATATATATATATATATATATATATATATATATATATATATATATATATATATATATATATGTTCTGTAAAAAGGTATATGTGTATGTTTCGTTTCGTTTCGGTTTAAAAGGCTCCAACATGCTTGCATGTGTCGGCCTTGGTCACCTAATGGCAGCTCTTCATGCTGCACGATCCATTGCAGCCTCCCTGTTCAGTCCCTTAACCCTGAGGTCACACTTAATGACCTCGTCCCATGTCTTTCTCGGTCTACCCCTCGTAACCCCACCCCCAGTATTAACACTTCTCACCTTCCTCACCCAATTATCATCCCCCATCCTCTCCACATATCCAAACCATCTCAATCTACCTCTCCTCATCACGACATCAATACACTCTAGTCCCATCCTACCTCTCAACTCTTCCATCGTGAACCCAGCCTCCCCAGACCTTGGACGCAGGGACGCACTACACATCCACCTGATCATTGTCATTTCTGTACGTCTGAGCCGACGAATAGCCTCCTCCTGCACTGCCCAGGTCTCACTACCATTCAGCATTACACTCCTAACACATGCTGCATACAAAGACCCCTTAGCACGTAGGGAGAGTCCTCTCAATGTCAAGAGAGGCAAGAGCTCCCTGAATTTCTTCCAACCACTTCTCACCCTAGCCACAGAGCTAGCTCCAGCCCCACCTCCAGCACACAGTGTGTGTGTGTGTGGTATGTTGGGTAGAGTCCCTCCACCTTCTCTCGCAGTTTGAGAGAGAGAGAGAGAGATGGTGGGGTGAACTGCATGAACTGATATTGTGATGGTGGAGAGGCAAGGCAGGAACAGACTTTACCGTGAGCTGCACGGGAAAGATTTTCGTAAAGAATCAAAAGGGAGAATATGAACAGTGGTTTGGATGGTGGACAAGAGTGGGCTGGACTACACGGGATTATTGCGGGGGGGCATGTTTAGGAGAAATTTAATCTGCTGAGGTGGATAGTGTAGGGGAACCAGCAATGATTATGTTTTAAGATTTGTACTGTAACTTGGAGGGTAAAATAAGAAACCAAAAATAGTCGGGTTGGAAAAAAAGGACTGGGCAGGATAGTGGAGGATGGCAGTACAGGGCGAAAGGATGCAACATGTGACTTTGGACATTTTCCGTGGGCACTACCGGTGTCGGTAATGCTTAACCACAGATTTCTCATAATCCCTGGTATCCGATGAGTTTTTTTTTTCTTTCATACTTGGATTCCATGAGCCGACTTATCCAGATTAGAAAGGATCTGTATTGGGGAAGAGGTTTATTTAGACTGTCTAATCCTTCCAGTTAGAAAGATATCTCGTAAGCTAAATAAAAGAGTCTGATAATAACAAGAATAAAATAAGAAAATACAATATCGGCATGAAAGGATTAAAATTCTGAGTGGAAGGGCTGGAAGATATATTAAGCGTAGAGTAATAGGAAAGGACTTGCGGTGTGGGAGAGAGTGAGCTGGGATGGATCATGGAATAGATATTGTATTGTGAAGGTAAGCATTGTAGGTTGGCTGACATCGGTGTGATGATGACCTAAACTAAAGCTTTCTGCAAGAACGCCCCAAAGTTACAAAGCAGGTATTAACTTCACCCCTCTTGTGACGCAATAATCGTTTATTGCATCCACCCACCGGCGTCCGCAGGATTTTTTGTAAGGGGGGGCAAAACAAATTATACATATATGTGCGATTATATCAAAATACACACACTCCAAATAGGCATATGCATATACTTACATGAGTTACATGACTTACATCAACTGCATAGCGACAGAATACATGAATCGACTCAAATCACTCAATCATCCTTGAACAAGAACTGAAGCCGTCGAATTCCAAGGGAGTGCAACTGCCCCCCCTTGCCTCCCCCTCCGGACGCCCATGCCAGATGCTTTAAGAAATTAAACTATGGAGAGGCTTTTCGAACTGAAGAGTCTACCTATATCTTCATTAACACTGCAGTCCTTTTCACATTAGATGAATGAAATCGTATACTTGTAGCAGTAATAAAGACAAAAAAAATCTAGAGATTGAAGGGATTAAGTCGCACTGGCATTGAAAGGGTTGGCCTCTCTGCTGCTGTGGATAGATTTAGGTACCGGTGTTACAGTGCAAAAACGGAATATTTCACTAAGCTGTAAGAAATCCTTTCATTACTAACGTGTGCATGTTTTGTAGCAGCGTGCTTGAACACGTTTGACATGAGCAAACATCTATGCTATACATTACGTTGAAGCAATATTTTACTGGTTCTAAAGGGTGAATGCTCTATATAGCTGAGGAACACCATTATCAGTTGCTGGAGAAGTGATCCACCCCGACCAGTGCTTCATGTGGTGCAGGTGTCGGAGAATGTATAGGTGTATGGTAACATGTGCATGAGGAAACTTGTTGTAGTGGCTGTGTTTGTGATTGAAAACGATCATGATAACGTCACCGAGTTAACTTCGACATGTTACGAACCTGTGAGAGCACATGAAAGGACATACTTGTTACTTCACGTTCTTAATATCCGTCCCTGGAATGTATCGAACTGGGATGAGGAGCAGATTTATGCGCAGAAAAGTCTAACGATTTCTCCACGATTACGTTTTTTCCACGCTCACTGTTATTTATGTTGCATATGAGAGACTTTTCGAACTGAATGTGTTAGGTATAGTATTCACTGACCTTTGCACTACAAAACAGCCCTTCTGATCTGTAATACATTGTCAGGTGGTGGTAACAATAAAATATAAGACATCTTCGTAGTCACGTATCAATTTCTTCATTATGACGACGTATTAGCTTAGGTATTTTCTGATTACTTCCAAACGATTTCAGCCCACTTGAAGAACACCTCTTAATGAAGGGGATAATGAAAGCTATCTACGACCAACGATTTTGAAAAAAATAAAATAAATAAAATCATCAGAGGCAGCAAGAATACGAGTACAGCACAGAAGGCTGCGTTGTTGTCTAAGTCTTATTTAACTCGTGTCAACAAACCCTGCATCATCGGCCACATAAACTCTCCAACACCTGACCAGCATCGATAATCATAAAAGATCTTACCTACTTACTCAAAAAAAAAAAGTCTCCAAACAGTGAAAACCTACAGTAAGGAGATAATTCTAATTGGACGTAATTTTTCACTGCAGTATTTACTTCGTTTGTGAAGTGTTTGGGTGTAGTGTGCAGTGAAGATAAAAGTGTAAACAAACAATGGTTTACACAACTTAAGCTCAAATATTTTATGAATGCAGCAAAATACTGATGTAAAAAAATAGTTAGTGTTTTGTAGATGCATGAGTAAGGATGGTGCTGGATAGGGATGCCGTCACGTGGTGACATCGGTATAACCAGATGGCTCCGCTGCCTAGTTAGACAAACTTTCATAGCTTCTTCCCTTTCTCCCGAAATGAGGATGGTAAACTGCAGGAGAAGGGCACCATCATCCTGTAGTCCACAAGCTTCATCTACACATGATCCTGAGGCCACAGCACCATCTTAAGATGAAGATAAAAGTATACACCAGCAATCTCCTATGATGCTTAGTCAGAAACGTTTATGAATAGCTCACCAGGCGAGTATCGGATTACTGGCGATAATTAATGCGTTGTGGAGGCTATTAAAAAAAAAAAAAAAAAAAAAAAAAAAAAAAAAAAAAGCGGACTGGTGGGGGAGGGAGGAGGAGGTTCCTGACAAACGGAATCTGGTTTCACGTGCCACGGATCCATTCAATATCGGGAGAATAATGGCCGAGGAAATGAAAAGTAATATCGGGGGAATAATAGCCGGAGGTAAATTGAAACCCGAACGTTGAATTCTCTTGCCAACCGACCCGTGCATAAAGTGAGGCAGAAGTATTCTGCTGCTTTCGTACGAATTCTGAGCTTTGATTTGTGATCTTTGATGTGAGACTCGGGCAGATGAGGCTAAACCTACCATATCCTAACCCCTTCTGTACGGGAGCCTAGTCTTCCATACCCTAATCTACCATGCCATATCTTACCACACCCTAATCTGCCATAAGCTAACTCTTACGTATGACAGCCTGACCTATCATATCCTGTTACATACCATACTATAATCCAACCATACTCTAACTTGCCGAGAGCTTAAGCCAACCATATTGTAACCTCCCATACTATCCTACCATACCCCAACCTTACATATGCTAACCTCTTCTATACGCGAACTAGCTTACCATGCCTTAGACGATTCAGTTGTTGTTCCTCCATCACTTCCCCTCCTCTGACTTCCTCATGGCTGACATTAAAATTTCTTCAATTGATGTATTTTCTGCCATTACTGACCTCAGTACTAACAAGGCATATTGGCCTGATGGGGTCCCTCCTGTTGTCTTCAAGAACTGTGCTTCTGTGATTACACCCTGCCTAGGTAAACGCTATTGCCTTTGTCTGTCAATTTGTACCTTTCCTTGTTGCTGGAAGTTTGCCTTCATTCAGCCGTCCCAAAGAAGGGTGATCATTCCCAACCCTCTAACTATCGCCCTTCTTTAACATCCTGTGTTTCAAAAGTTCTTTGGTCTATTTTTAACATAATAAATAAATAAATAAATAAAGCACCTTTCCTATCACAGCCTTCTTTCTGATCTTCAGTATGGGTTCCGCCAGGGACGCTCCACTGGCCATTTTCTCACCTACCTTTCAGACTCCTGGTCATCATCCTTTCGGGACTTTGCCGAAAGCCTTGCCAATGCACTTGACATCTCAAGGGCTTTTGATCGAGTCTGACATAAATCTTTAATTTCCAAACTGCTCTCTTACTGTTTCTATCCTTCTATATGTGCCTTCATCTCTAGCTTCCTTTCTGGTCGTTTTATAGCTGCTGTTGTAGATGGCCACTGTTCTTCTGTTAGAGCTATCAATAGTGGTGTTCTTCATTGCTCTGTCCTATCACCAACTCTCTTCATTCTATTCACCAGTGACCTCCTAAGCTGTACTTCTAACCCAATCCACTCATACGCTGATGATTCCACCCATCGCCTTCCCATTCACTTCCCGCAGCGTCCATCTCAGAAGTAACTTCAACAAACAAGGGATTAGGCTGTGGCACACCTAATTTCTGACTTGGCTCATGTTTCTGATTGGGGTCAAAGTAATGGTGTTTGTAATGCATCAAAAACTCAGTTCTTACATCTATCAAGCTGACAAAATCTTCCACAGGAGTACCCTCTAATTTTTAACGGTATGCAACTCAGCCCTACATCATTTTTTAACATAGGTGGGGTTTCATTCTCTCGGGATTTATCCTGAAAAGATCATACTACCTACTTTATAAAATATGCTTCCAAGTGATTAGGTGTGCTAAGCCGACTCCGTGCCTTCTTTACCTCTGCACAATTGTTGACTTTATATAAGAGGTATATTCGCCCCTGTGTAGAGTACAACTCTCATGCGTAGGGAGGATCCCCCCATACAGCTCTTCTCAACAAGGAGAAGTCAAATGCTTTTAATCTCATGAACTCTTCTCCTCTTACTGGCTCCCTTCAACCTCTGTCTCTTTGCCGCCCTGTTGCATCTTTATCTCTTTTCTATCCCAACTTCAATGGTCACTGCTCCTTTAAACTGTCTGTTTGCATCCCTCTGCCGTTACGGCGGGCACGTAGCACCGGTCTGGCAACAAACTTTCATCCCTTTTCTGTCCAACTGTCTAATGCAAGAGATAGCCGTTACTCCCAGTCCTACATGTATGAAACAGGTCAACTCTGGAACTGTCTCCCTCTGTCTGTATTTCCTACTGCCTGTGGTCTCTAGTCGTTTAAACGCAGTGTGTCCAGGCATCTCGGAACGGACAGATCTTGACTTTGGCTCTCTGTTCTCTTGTTTTTGTTTTTCTTGGAGGGAACAATTTACGTACTTCTTGTTTTTGGTTCCTTCTTCCTTGCTTAAAAAAGCTACCATACTATATTCTACCATACCCTAACAAACCATACACTAGCCCCTTCTGTACGAGATTTATCCCACCACGCTCCTAACTCCAGTACGAGAACCTGAATTACCATACACTAACCCCTTTTGTACGGGAACCTGTCCTAGTGGGAGGTGGTGAACGAGTGGTAAGAGAGGTTGCTTGTTGGCTGAAAGGACGCGAATTCAGGCCTATGCTGGGACAATGAACAGTCTGATGAATTAATAATTATCATATATAAAGAGACTTCATTGATTTCCCAAAGACCCACCGACATGGCATTAAGACGCACCCGCTGATACCAGTGCACTAGTCCTGAATGACACCCCTCTGAATGCTATGAATTGTGGACGGTGATAATTACTGCCGAAGTGGTGACATGTAAAGGAGTGTAGCATGTTGGAGGACCGCTGGACCAAAAGAAACGGGCGGTTAAGCTCATGCCCATAGTCGAACGAACACACACACACACACACACACACACACACACACACACACACACACACACACACACACACACACACACACACACACACACACACACACACACACACACACACACACACACACACACACACACACACACACACACTTTCACCGGGAGAGCCTGAACTACCGTACACTATTCTCTCTTTACCCTCATCTATTCTGTGCTTGAACTGTTGTAAGGTAATCTGACCCTTTCAGTAAGTGAACCTTACGTACAACACTCTGAGTCTAACCTCTTTTGTTCAAAGTTTATCTTCTTACCTATTTTCCTCTTACCTTTTTAGTACGAGGGTCATCACCTGCACTGAGTGAATTTTTCTAGAGCTTACTTACCCCAGCTTAACTTTCTATGAAGGTGACGTCTTTTATATTCATTCTTTCTAGAGGAGTTAGATATAGCCGTATTAAATTGTTCTGTACAAGAATCATTTCCAAAGCTGCCTGAAATCATTTGTAGGTGGAAGGAGCAAAATATAATGACGTACTTGCAGTTCTCATTTTAGTATCTCAGTGCCTTTGGTTCCCTCCTATTCTTAAAACTGTCTGGCAGTAGCTGTTAGGGATGGCATTAAAAAGGACGTCATATTATTGTACAGTTGCGTGGAAGCTGTTCTAACCCCATCAGTACAAGGGTTCGCTTTGGGTCTGAATATAATTGTCTGACAATTACTAGAACGAAACAAGAATAAAGACACCCTAGTACTGAAGGCTGTAACTTTCTGTTCCCATGACAAAGCAATGTCAGCTTTAACAGTTTGTACTTGATTCAGTCCAGACCAACCATACTTACAAGTAGGGCTGAGGGTAAATCGGGAATGAAGTGGCTCAACTTTTAGAATGATCAGTTAAAGGTCAAAGTCACACATCAAGGTCAAATATTGTCCCATGTGTCTCTCTGTGAACAAATACCTAAAACACTTTTGATTCTTTAGAAACCAAGCTCTATGGAAGTGTTAAGGATTAGCCAAGGCATATTACAATAATTTCTAATAAACTTAGTCAAAGGTCAAGGTCACATGACAAGGTCAACTACATGTCCAGCTTGCTTTCTTGTCATTCTGTACCCGCTGCGATAGATGGGCACAGATCTACTACAGTTCTCAATAGTGATTTTCCTCGGGTTTCTGTCTTGTCAGCAACTCTTCTTCCTTCTGTTCATCAACGACCTAAACTGTACATTTAACCCTGTCCACTCACATTGACGGCTTCAGTCTTCACCATTCCGTCTGATTCTTGCAATAACTGTCACAACATTTACTTCAACAAACACGAGATGAGGCCATGGCACTCCATTTTTCAGACTTAGCTTATATCTCTGATAGGGGTAAAAGTAACCTTGTTGTTTTTAGTTCATCAAAAAATCAGTTGCTACATCTGTTGACCTGCCAAAATCTTCCACAGGAGTATCCTTTGATATTTAGGAAAATCCAGCTGATTCTTGTATCAGCTATGTATATATTTTTTATTTCATTTTCTTTGGATTCATCATGGAAAGATCACAATATTTCTCTTGCAATAACTGTTTCAAAGAGATTAAGTGTGTTAAGTCAACTCCATGCCTTCTGTACCCCCACACAGCTGTTGCCTTTATACAGGGGTATTTACTCGCCTCTGTACTGAGTACAACTCGCATGGCTGAGGTGGCTTCTCAGCAGGGTGGAGTCACAGCCTTTTCGTCTCATTAACTCGCCTCCTTTTACTGACGCCCTTCTCTCTCTCTCTCTCTCTCTCTCTCTTTGCCCCACTGTTGCATCTTTACCTCTTTTTCTATCGCTGCCTCAGTTGTCAATGCTCTTCTGAACTGTCTCCTTGCATCCCCTTCCATTATGGCGGGTGCGTAGCACCTGTCTGGCAGCAAACTGTCACCCTTTTCTGTCCAGCTCTCTAACCGGTAGTGTTAGTCCTTCATGTGTGCAACAGGTCAACTCTGGAACTCATTGTGTATTCATTTCTTCCTATGAGCTCCAGAATTTCAAATGCATTATGTCCAGGCGTCTGGAAATGAACTGGACTTGAATTTGGCTCGCCTTTATTTTTCACCGTGGAAGGGAACAAAATTGCGAACTTCTAGCAGCTGGTTCCTTTTTTCTTTCATTTAAAAAAAAAAAAAAAGCAATGTACGGTACGTTCCCAAAAGTTTGAAAAGTCATCCAAAGCAGAAGTTAACCGCCAAGAAACAGGAAAAATAAACTAAAAGCAATATATAATGATGATTCAGAGGGCAAGACGATACTGTTCCCATATTCCACCCGTCACCACACCCTTGGTCAGCGGATGAAAAATAGGCGGGTACACAAGGGGAGACAGTGTTGGTCCTGCTGGCAGTGTTATTTTACGATATATTCCCGCCCTCCTGAAAATGTGAAGCGTGGTTGTTTTCCCTCTCCTTTCCTTTCCTTTTTCCCCTGGCTTTATCTTCTGTTTTGAAAATATTCATCTATATGGGATAATAATAATAATAATAGTAATGATGATGATGATGAAGATAATAATAATAATAATAATAATAAAAACAATCATTATAATATTAATATTGTTATTAATATTACTATTGTTATTATTATTCTTATTTTTACTATTATTATTAATACTGTTATTATTATTAAAGATAGATATCCGTCCCAAAAATGTGAGGCTTCAGTGTTTTCCCTTACCCTTCGTTTCGTTCCCCTCTCCCACCTTTACTTCCAGTTTTCCGTCATCCTGGTCTTTCACCTCACAACGCTTTAGCCCTGCCTCGCTGTCTTTCATGTCGCCATTTTCTGTCTTGCCGTGTCTTCCTCCTTTTCAACTGTTCAGATCCCCTTAATTCTGTCTCCTTCCAATCTCTCTTTACCCTCAACATCCCCCCCCCCCCACTTCCTCTCTTTCCCCCTTGCCCGACAGTCTGATTCGTCCCCCCTCTCTTCCCTTCCCTATCCTTCCCCTTCCCCTCTCCTCGTCCCCTTTTCCCTCTTCGTTTCATCTCACCTCTCCCTTTGTGTGCCATTCTTCCCCTGCTTCGCCTCCCGCTTTCTTTATTCCTCCCTCCTTTCTCTGCTTCCTCCCTCTTTGCCCGCTCCTTTCCATTCCTCACTTACTGAACCCCTCCCTTGATCCCTCCTCTCCCTTCGTTTCCTTCCTCCCCTCCTTCTCTGCCCCCTCCGTCCAATATATCACCTTCCCCTCTCTTCATCCCTACCATTTGCGTGTGCCCCATCCTCCCATCCCTCATTCGTCCCTCCCTTTCCTCCCACTCTGATCTCTCCCTCTCTTCTTTCTCTTCCCTCTCCCCTCCCTGCCCTCTCCTTCCCCTCCATTTTCCATTGCCTCTCGCTCTCTTTCATCCCCTCTCCTCGTTCCCCCTTCCTTCCTGAAAGCTTATACCAGGAACTCGCATTGGGTTCAAACTTTTTCTTTCGGGCGAGTAAAAATAGCTGTAGTGTGGAGAAGGGATGACGCCAGGCCTGTGTTTACTGTTGTTGGGCAGGTGGGTCGGGGAGAGGAGGGAGGGCAGGTGGGGAGAGGGTAATTGTGGAGACGGAGGAGGTCGTGTTGGAGGAGGATGGTGGTGGGATCCCTTAGAGAAGTTGGTGGGAATGAGAAATAACATTATCGTTGTGTGTGTGGGTGATAAGAAAGTGATGAGAGAGACAGTAACTAGTATTGTTGTGGGTGGGATGACATACTCGTAAAGAAGGTGATAGGGGAGACAGGAGCTGTTATTTTAGTGGATGGAATGACTTAAAGCTGGTGACGAGAGAGACAGGGGCTGTTCCTGTTGTGGGTGGGATGACTTACAGCAGACGATGGGAGATGGTGGTTGTTGCTGTAGGTGAGATGAATTAAGTCAGATGACTGGAGAGAGTGGATGTTGCCGTGGATGGGGTGAATTAGAGACTGGTGATGGGAGAGGCAGTGGGTTGTTATTGTTGTGGGTGGGATGACTTTTATTGTTGTGGATGGGATGTCTTAAACCTGATGAATGTAGAGACAATGATTGTTGCTATAGTTGGGACGAAGTTCATACAGGTGATGAGAGAGACTGTGGCTGTTTTTGTTATGGGTGGGATACTTACTGCAGGCAATGGTAGAAACAATGGTTGTTTATACAGGTGGGGTGAATCAGAGAAGGCAGTGGGTGGGACACAGGTTGTTGTTGTTGTTATTGTTGTGGGTACGGTGAACTGAGGCCATATTATCATCGGTTTCGGAGGTTCAGCAGCATCTCTTCCTGAGCAATTTATTTTCCATCTCTGCTTAATATTTTCTTGGTGGAGCTTATTTTCATATCAACACTGTTTCCATTAAGAAGTGTACTATAACAAATCGGCGACCAATGCAGAAAGAAAAATGGTAAGGAAGTATTTAAAAACCTACTAAAGTGATGGAACTACGGCATTTAGATACGATGAAAAGACAGGTTGTTTTTGCTGGTGGTGTAGTGACTTGGAGACGGTAATGCGGAGACAGGTTATAGATGTCAGTGTTGTTGTGTGTTGAGTGACTGAGTTCCCTATTTTTATGGGTTAAATAGAACGCATATTATCCTTTTCCTTCCTGTTTTTTTTAATGTGTATGGCACCTTAATAATGTGTGCTATTTACGTAGTGTGTGTTGATTTAAGAGAGGTGTGGGTTCCATACAAGAGAGTAGCAAGACGTAATATGCGAAAATAGTGTCCCTATTACCCATTCCCTTCCAGTTTATATATGTGTCTGGTACGTAAATACTGTACGTTATTTATGTAGTTTGTGTTGATGCAAGAAAGATATGAGTGCCATACAACAGAATAACATGATGATAATGTACAAAAAAATAGATATCTAAGAAAGTCGTGTAGAAAATTTTCTCAGCCATGGAAAACAGAACTTTCGGAGAAGGCAAGGATGAGATGTAGGATGACGCTGCTATTCTTGTAGCTGCTAGACGTCGGTAGAACTGCAAACATCTGGTTAATTCAGTCTGGCGCTCCGACAGATCTTTTCTGGAGACTTCTGTTTCTTGAAGGATTGTCTTTGTTGCGTGAGTGAAGTGCAAGAGGGGACTCATTAGGTTGTCAGGGGGGGGGGCAGTATTGCAGTTGGGGTAGAATGTGGTATTTTAGGATTTTATATTGTGTTTGACTACGGTTATTATAGATATGCGCCTCATGGTCTGGCAAAGCGAATTCTGTGGGTTAAATATCTGTAGGAGAATAAAGGATGGTGTTTGGCTGAAAAAAAAAAAAATCCTATTCAGGGCTTTTCTTACTGTGAATGCCTGTTTGTCTTTGACTAACGTTTTCATCGCGAACACGTCCTCCTGTAGTCCAACACAGTTTCGAACTTCGTTCTAACTTTTATGTGTTAACGTCTATATTTTAATCATAATGTTTTTGGAAAATTGTATTGTGTACGTACAGGAAAATCTCATACTAGTGATTGGTAAAGGCCACATCTACCTCCACCATTTAGAGAAATCCCCCTCAAGCTAATTAGATCTACTTCGAAACACAAGAAATTAAATGCAGAAAATGTCAGGATGGTGAAGGAGTTGACACTGGACAAGTCTTGGTTCGGGTTGACAGCCCGGTTACGACTACTACTTCCTTTCAGCCACGGGAAGGAAGGGAGAGTGAGCAGATACTGTGACTCGTATGTACACATTCTGTTCACTTTAACTAGGTATCTCCCGCATTGCATGTTGAATTATAACAAGGGATTAACTAGAATATGGTGCTCGTCTCGAAGAACTGCCATGGAAGAGATGCCAAGAGGAATACGTCCAGCTTGTTGGCAAGTATTCCGGCAGTATTGAGGCAAAGATGTGATGGTTGGATGAGGCAATTGTGCTGATGGGATGTGCCTTTCATGGTATTAATGCCACTGCATCATTCATATGGTGTGGGTGTTCTTGTGTTCCTGTGTTGTGGGTGCGCTGTTTTTGTTTTGTGGCTGTTGTTGTGTTGTATGTGTTGCTGTGTTGTGGGTATTGTGTTGTGGACGTTGTTTTGTTATGGGTGTTGTTTTGAGGGTGTTATTGTGTGGTGGTTGTTGATGTGTTGTGGGTGCTATTACGTTGTTGGTGTTGTTGTTTTGTGGGTGTTGTGTTGTGGGTGTTGTGTTGTTGTTGTATTGTGGGTGTTGTTGTGTTGTGGATGTTGTTATGTTGTTGTTGTTGTGTTGTTGTTGTGTTGTGGGTGTTGTGTTGTGGGTGTTGTTGTGTTGTGGGTGTTGTTGTGTTGTGGGTGTTGTTGTGTTGTGGATGTTGTTGTGTTGGAGTTGTTGTGTTGTGGATGTTTTTGTGTTGTAGGTGCTGTTGTGTTGTTGTGTTGTGGGTGTTGTGTTGTGGGTGTTGTTGTGTTGTGGATGTTGTTGTGTTGTGGGAATTGTGCTGTGGGTGTTGTGTTGTGGATGTTGGGTTGTAGATGTTGTTGTGTTGTGGATGTTGGGTTGTAGATGTTGTGTTGTGGGTGTTGTTGTTGTGGATGTTGTTGTGTTGTGGGTGTTGTGTTGTGGATGTTGTGTTGTGGATGTTGTTGTGTTGTGGGTGTTGTTGTGCTGTGGTTGTTGTTGTGTTGTGGGCGTTGTTGTACTGGGTGTTGTGTTGTGGTTGTTGTTGTGTTGTGGGTGTTGTTTTGTTGTGGGTGTTGTGTTGTGGATGTTGTTATGTTGCTGATGTTCTTGTGGGTGTTCAGCAAGTTATTATGCGTACAGGGTTCTTCTGTATGGTTTGCGAGTTGGCGTAGACTGTACAGGGTGTTAGAACGGGGGCTCATGTCGGGGAGGCATTTTTTTTTTGGAGGGGGGGGAGGGCAGGCTTTATGGCCATCGCCCACGTTGAGGGGCGTTACGCCAAATAGAAATACAAGGGTTGGAAACGATGTAAATGTGCAGGAGACAAGGTGGCTGACTGAGGGAGCCAGGCGGTCAGGTAGCATAGAATAAAAGGCTGGCAGATTGGCAAGATGTACCGTCACCCCGCTGACAATCAGGCTAGATGAACTGCCTCACTCATGTCGTTCGCCCGGAGTAGATCGTAGAGGGTCTTGTAGGTCAATTCTCCGAGCTGGTACGACCAGATGTGGGCGCCGACAGTCAGGAGGACAGACTGATCTGATATACTGTTTCTTGAGTAGAGAAATAGTTCTTGTTATTTTCCGAAGTTTGTCCCTGTAAGTGTCCTGAGTCCGTTGAGTCTGAGGGTGCACCGCCATGTGATGTCCTGTTTGTGTTCCTTAAAGGTGAGTCCAGTGTCATGTGTCACTCCTAGGATCTAAGTGGAGAGGGGTTGTGGCACTGTTATATTGTAAAGTTTGATGTTAGGGTTGTACGGTTGTACCTGTGTTCATGATTACTGCTGGTGATGTGTGTGGTGGGGGATCTGGCCGAAGCAGCAGTCAGCGTATTCTCTTCGGCTCATGCCTGATGTGTTTTGAGGTAGCTTTGTTGCAGTGTGCAGGCCGTGTCTGCCATGTGGTATATGGTTGCTATGATAATGCCATCAGCATATGAGGTGATGTTTGTGGGTGGCTGGATTGTAAGAATGCCATGCATGAGTTGGTTGAAAAATTTGTACGAAAGAATGGGGTCATGTGGGACTCAATTAAGTGAGTTTTATGTTGACTTGCATTGGAGTGTTATTTGTCCTTGCCTTCAAGATAAGTACTTAACAAGCAGAGCAATTAGTGTTTTCTCCATATCTTGGTTGTAGATTTTGATGGTTAGTTTGATTCGGAGGATGGTATCAAAGCCATTGGATATGATGCCGTCAGATGTGTGCTATGTGATGTAGGTTGATTGGGTGTTTCTGGAGTGTTTAATGCTTTGAATAATTTTAGTGACGGAGTTATGCAGAAATAAAGTGCGAGTTTGTTTTTGCTGTGTGAATGTTTTTGTGTTGTGTGTGCTCTTGTGTTGTGGGTATTCTGGTGTTTTCGTGTCGTGAGCGTTCTTGTGTTATAGGTGTTTTTTACTTGTGGGTGTTGTTGTGTCTTGGGTGTTGTTGTGTCTTGGGTGTTGTGTCGTGGGTGGTGTTGTGTCGTGGGTGGTGGTGTGTCGTGGGTGGTGGTGTGTCGTGGGTGTTGTTGTGTCGTGGGTGTTGTTGTGTCTTGGGTGTTGTTGTGTCGTGGGTGTTGTTGTGTCGTGGGTGTTGTGTCGTGGGTGTTGTTGTGTCGTGGGTGTTGTTGTGTCGTGGGTGTTGTGTCGTGGGTGTTGTTGTGTCTTGGGTGTTGTTGTGTCGTGGGTGTTGTTGTGTCGTGGGTGTTGTTGTGTCGTGGGTGTTGTTGTGTCGTGGGTGTTGTTGTGTCGTGGGTGTTGTTGTGTCGTGGATGTTGTTGTGTCGTGGGTGTTGTGTTGTGGGTGTTGTTGTGTCTTGGGTGTTGTTGTGTCGTGGGTGTTGTTGTGTCGTGGGTGTTGTGTCGTGGGTGTTGTGTCGTGGGTGTTGTTGTGTCGTGGGTGTTGTTGTGTCGTGGGTGTTGTTGTGTCGTGGGTGTTGTTGTGTCGTGGGTGTTGTTGTGTCGTGGGTGTTGTTGTGTCGTGGGTGTTGTTGTGTCGTGGGTGTTGTTGTGTCGTGGGTGTGTTGTGTCGTGGGTGTTGTTGTGTCGTGGGTGTTGTTGTGTCGTGGGTGTTGTGTCGTGGGTGTGTTGTGTCGTGGGTGTTGTTGTGTCGTGGGTGTTGTTGTGTCGTGGGTGTTGTTGTGTCGTGGGTGTTGTTGTGTCTTGGGTGTTGTTGTGTCGTGGGTGTTGTTGTGTCGTGGGTGTTGTTGTGTCTTGGGTGTTGTTGTGTCGTGGGTGTTGCTGTGTCTTGGGTGTTGTTGTGTCGTGGGTGTTGTTGTGTCGTGGGTGTGTTGTGTCGTGGGTGTGTTGTGTCGTGGGTGTTGTTGTGTCGTGGGTGTTGTTGTGTCGTGGGTGTTGTTGTGTCGTGGGTGTTGTTGTGTCGTGGGTGTTGTTGTGTCTTGGGTGTTGTTGTGTCGTGGGTGTTGTTGTGTCGTGGATGTTGTTGTGTCTTGGGTGTTGTTGTGTCTTGGGTGTTGTTGTGTCTTGGGTGTTGTTGTGTCGTGGGTGTTGTTGTGTCGTGGGTGTTGTTGTGTCGTGGGTGTTGTGTCGTGGGTGTTGTTGTGTCGTGGGTGTTGTTGTGTCGTGGGTGTTGTTGTGTCGTGGGTGTTGTGTCGTGGGTGTTGTTGTGTCGTGGGTGTTGTTGTGTCGTGGGTGTTGTTGTGTCGTGGGTGTTGTTGTGTCGTGGGTGTTGTTGTGTCGTGGGTGTTGTTGTGTCTTGGGTGTTGTTGTGTCTTGGGTGTTGTTGTGTCTTGGGTGTTGTTGTGTCGTGGGTGTTGTTGTGTCTTGGGTGTTGTTGTGTCGTGGGTGTTGTTGTGTCGTGGGTGTTGTTGTGTCGTGGGTGTTGTTGTGTCGTGGGTGTTGTTGTGCCGTGGGTGTTGTTGTGCCGTGGGTGTTGTTGTGTCGTGGGTGTTGTTGTGTCTTGGGTGTTGTGTCGTGGGTGTTGTTGTGTCGTGGGTGTTGTTGTGTCGTGGGTGTTGTGTCGTGGGTGTTGTTGTGTCGTGGGTGTTGTTGTGTCTTGGGTGTTGTGTTGTGGGTGTTGTTGTGTCGTGGGTGTTGTTGTGTCGTGGGTGTTGTTGTGTCGTGGGTGGTGTTGTGTCGTGGGTGTTGTTGTGCCGTGGGTGTTGTTGTGCCGTGGGTGTTGTTGTGCCGTGGGTGTTGTTGTGTCGGTTTTTGTCACATTTTATTGTAACTGTTTTTAGTTAACCTTTTCATGGCCTGGACAACTCAACTCTTCTGTTCCAGAATTCTTAGCAGCCTGAACGTGTTCAGGTTTTTCCTTTATATATATATATATATATATATATATATATATATGGCATCTGTCTTTAGTCTTCCTTGCTAGGGTCAAATAATTTTATTCACACCAAGACAAACTTTCCTAACTTCAGAAGAAAAATATGCCTTTACGAACCCCTTTAATACGAGACCACTTGTAAGTTGAGTAATGGACGTATGAACAGATGTAAAACATTACGTTGCCGGGTTCTGCAGGTTGGTAAACAGAAAAATGACTGACCCACTTTGCATTTTTTACTTATATCACTCTCGCCGCCCATTCAGTTCAATTCTCTTCACACACTCCCCTTCTCATCTCCACACCACTCTCCCTCAGCACTCACTGCATCCACACCACTCTTTGTCACCAGTCCCCATCCTTCACCACTCACACTCCGATCGTTAACTACATATTCTGACACACCTTTCTTCCTCGCTAGTCACCACTCCACACCACCCTTCCTCACCAGTCAGTATGCCACACCGCTCCCAGCTTCCCGCTGTGCACATCATACTATTTTGCACATTCCACACCTGTCAGCCTCCCCTTCTTCGCATTGTACTTCTCTCAGTCTCCCTTTTTATCCCTTCTACACCTCTTATCCTCCATTACCACTCACTCCTCCACACCAGGCAACCTTCTACACATACCAGCTTATCTCATGACTCACCCTTCTCTCACACCCCAGTTTCATGTGCCACTCAGCTCATACCCTGTTAACAGTACAACACATCCCATACGCTCATTCTCCGGTCTCTGACTATAATCTTTTCCTCATCCATCGCTTTTCCTTCCATCTTCCTCTTACCTCTCACCCTTCCATCACCATTCACCCTCCTTCGCCACTCAGATTGCTACACTTTGACATATCAACTCATCCATCACTTCTCACACTTACTTTACAATTCTCCCTTCTCTTACCACTCACCCTTCCTTCACCACACACTTTCCCACAGTATTCACCCTTCCCTCACCACTCATCCTTCACTCATCATTCACCCCTCCCTTCCTTCAGCACTCACTTTCCCACACCATTCGCCCTTTCCTCACCACTCACCCTTCACCCACCACTCGCCCTTTCCTCACCACTTATCCTCATCTTCTTCCTGGTTGCTAATCCCCAGGCACGAGGGAGGGATGTATCGCGTGGGGTCGCACTGGGATGTGTTGATATAACCCTGCCTTGGTACCAGACACGAGGGAATGGTTTGGTGAGAGAGAGAGAGAGAGAGAGAGAGAGAGAGAGAGAGAGAGAGAGAGAGAGAGAGAATTACGAAACCTGACTGAGTGGGAATGAAAAAACCGAGTTGAATTAAATTATGAATGAGAACTACAGGAATAGGACTGACATTCAAGTGTGAAAGGATGGCCAGGACGATGGGATGCGCTTTAGTGAGAGAGAGAGGAAAGGATGGGATGATGGGAGGAACAGAGCGAATGAGACGGAAAGGAACTGAGTGCAGGATGGAAGCGGTTAGAATAAGTGCTCCCTGACACAATGGTAAATGTGCGTAATTTAATCACAGATTGGATAAGGGAATTGGGAGGAAGCTGAAGAAAGACAAGGAGAAGTCCACGTCTCCTTCTTGTATATAATTATAAAATAGGGTCTTGATAAAACAAAGGCAAATTAACTGTAATTAGTAAAGCAGGTGGAAGATTAGACGAGAAATGAAAATAAAAGTCAATAAACCATTCAGTCCGATGGCATACTTTATATTTTATGCTTGTTAATTCTACAGCTGTGCAGGGAATTCCCGAGCTGGGGAAGAGAGCTTGAGCGTCCAGTAACCTTTTCACTACAAGGTGTACAGTAAGACTGTCTTTTTACAAGAAATGATCTGGAGATAACTATAATAAGACTGAAGAAATGCCATCATACTGAAGGAATAAAACATATCTATCTACCTATATAGATAGATAGATAGATATACAGTACATAGAGAGAGAGAGAGAGAGAGAGAGAGAGAGTGGAGGCAGGACAGGGATGTATAATATTAAGTACTTTATGTCCTGAGGTGTTCGGACGTTTATTTAAACTAAACTAAACCGTCTAGCGGTAACCATAGTGAACAAGGGAAGAGACACTGAACGGAACATGAAAAATATGTACGAAGCAGGAACACTGAGTGTAAGTTACTTCACTGTCAATTGTGGCGTGTGAGATGCAACGTAAAAAAAAAAAAAGAGCATTATGAAGGCCTATGAGAACTATGGAAGGCCTGGCCCAGTACTGAGGGGATTGTAGTCTTGCCTGTAATGGTGCAGCGCAGGGAGGAAATGGTTACTGTGTTTCAGTGGAGAATTACCTGAGATATAAATGTGGACTCACTTGTTACCTTATGCATCATGACGTCTTCCCTTCAGTACGATGACTTAGTTTTGTGTATTCTAGATAAATATAGATACTTTTATTTAGCCATGGAAAGATATTTCGTCTTTGAAGGAGTAAAGGAAGGCTATACCCAATTCCCCCACTTGAAAAGCATCTATAAAGTTCAATAAAATCATCTCGAGGTAACAAGAGTAAAGTAAGAATACGTCATTGGATAAAGGGGTATATTATGCTCCCATTAATATTGTGTTCAGATGATATCGTATTTTGACGAGTTTCAAAGACACTGACAAAATTAATAAGCAATAATATCCGAAAGCCAACGGTGTAAGACTAACCTCTTCTTGGCGCCAATGGAATAGTGACAGTTGGTAAGGTGGTGTATATTTAAGAAATGTAAGCTATTCCAGCACCTCTCAGTACGTTTTGTGTGCCGAATATAATCACTAACTTTATTGACCGGTAACATAAGATTAAGTAACCAATTCTAAATTACCGAACTTAAACTGACGTAACCTAACCTAGCTTAATCTATTTTAGACCAAACTATTCTAAACTAACTTAACATTATCTGCATGGAAAATAAAAGTACCCATATCGTTCGCAGTTGAGAAATTTGCTGACGGAGAGAACAGTTGATGCGCAGCAATAGTACTACTGTATTGTATTCATCTCATTAAAGTGACTTCTTTTTGTAGCTTAAGAACAGTGCTACAATCTTTTCGCCATGAGGAGAACCCCGTGAAAATGATGGGGTTACTATAAAGGCTGTATCTAGTTTCCCTATTTTGAAAAATGTCCAAATTTGAATGAAATCATAAAACGATACTGAGAATACACGTCTTTACCTTTCCACTGCGATGATGATTATTATTTTTTTTACTTTTCTTTCCACCTCCAGGCACTTGTAACGAACTTAGGGGAGAATTTACCAACAAAAAAGGTTGGATATTCACTTCTTTAGACCCTCATTGAATAAAATCATCTGGCGGCTGCAAGAAGTGAGCGGAGAAGTTATTTTGCTATTCAAAAAAATAAATAAAAATAAAAATAAAGGTTAAAAGCAACGGCCTTAAATCCCCCGGATAAAAGGTACGTTTCTGTTATATGCAGCCTTATCCTTGCAATGGCCAGACCAATCTATTCGAGCTTAGATTAGACTTCTTAAAGTTAGAAAGATTAATCATGCAATTTAAATATATCATTTAGGAATCGAAGTTCATTTCTTCGTATTGGAATTGTATATTTATCAACTGTCTGACGCCTCAGCATGTTGGCGGTGACGTAGGTAAATGGACCTTCATGCATTTAATCCACTTCAGTAACGACCCTTCCTCCCATGACTTACCATCATCATCCCTTATCATCCTCTCTCTCTCTCTCAGTACAAGATCTTAAGCCCTTCAGTACGACAGCATCCCTTGTACTGCATCCATGTTACCTCCAGGCTACTTTATTTTTTACTCTCGATAGACAAGTTGCTGTTCAAGCCACAAAGCTATTTTATTTACTTTCTACCGTTATACTAGTTACTTCCAGTTACCTCTAAACATTTATTTTATTCCTAAATCCAGGTGACTTTATTTTTAATATCAACGGGCTATTTTATTTAAGATTTTGCCTGTTAAGTATATTCCCTCTGTCAATATGTAGTTTTATTCCTTCCGCCTCGAAATGATTTTACATGGTATAGGGGAATCCCTGTAAGAAGATATTAGTCCCATTGTTCCTAAATAACTCTTTCAGTACAGTGATATACTGTCGTTCTATTCCTGCTCTCCATATACGATTTTCAGTAGCTATGGGGATTCCTTTAGAAATGGACGGGTTAGAGAAAACCATAACTACTGTAGATCCTTCAATATTTACTTGGGTAATTCTGAACAATACAGTCTCCAGGTACTAATGTGATTACAGTGAAACATTCTTAACCGGACAGAGGGGTTAAGAGTATCGTATGTTTTATGGTTAGAATTACTTGTCCATGGTTTTCCTAATTATTCACATGAAGCCTTCAGTAAGGCGCCTTGTTTTGGTAGTTTATGTTTGTTGCTGTCACACTATTTTAGTCATTGTAGGACATTTTCCAGACTCGCTGTTGCGATCTTCGGTACTCAACAATTATTTCATCGAATATTATATAAGAGTTATATAAGTGTTCGAGAAAAAAATAAAAATAGACGTATATTATTGGACAATGCTGAATATGGTTAAGCAGCAGTTTCTTTTGCATAAATGTGGAGAACATATATAGCAGTTAGGTCATCCTTAACCTTTTCAGAACAACGATGTTGTGATATTATTTTAGCTTATTCTTGCTCAGCAAGGCGATTTTTTTTTTTTTTTTTTAGGTATAGGTGAACCCTCCTCTTGTGAAGGACTGTAGGAGGCAACGTCTAACCACTTCATCTGAAAAAAGTTCTCATAACCTTTCTGTAATCACCTGGGGTTAGCAAGAAATTATTATTACGCGTTATAATAATGGAGCTAGGCTTACATTCTCATGCTCCTAAGACTCACTCACATCCATATAATTTTCTGATGATAGTTTTAATAGAGGACAAATTATTGCGACCTTGAGAGGTAATGTTAAAAATATTAACATTATAATGCCTCGATGACTCAGTACTGTACAGCACTATTCAGTACTGTACAATACTCTCTTAACATAACCTGGCCCAAAGTTCCTGCCTCTCCATTTTGTCTGCCAAGCTGTAAGGAGACTGGAATATGCTGCAGCTCACGAAGAAGTTCAGTGGATAGGATGTTGAGGCATATTGTTGTCTTCTCTTGTCACTCACCTACAGGAATTGGGATACAAATGAAAATAATCTGGAACAAGAAGTTATGAAGAAGCTATAGTTGTCCCGACCATGAGAAGGATGACAATACCATGCCATTATAGGGAGATAAATAGCCTCAACCTTCAGCAAAAGCATCGTCGGTATCCCTAGTCATGCAAACGTAATATTCCAGTAAGATAACATAAAAAAATGTATTTGTGATACATTCGCGCTTTAATTTAGGAAAGAGCTTTCTCGTCGTATGGGTTAACGATGGCCGTATATAACACTCCAATTTAAAGTCCTTTTCTTAAGCTGAATATAATTGCCTGAAGGTTGCAAGAATAATATGAAAAATGTCTCACTGAATTTAAGCAGTTAACCAAATCGCCTGTAAACAGCAAACGGAAATTTACAAAAAGGCGTCTTCGTAGGAGAGAATTTGATAACAGCAGGCCGTTATAAGGAAACAAACAGCCTGAACCAACAAGAAAAGCATGTCCTTGACATTCACGTGAAGGTAATTTTGTTCAATGCATGCAATATTGGGAAAGAGATTGCATAATACATAACTGGTGGTGAATATGCAATCTTGTGTTATTGCAGTTATTGCCTGCAGCGGCGAGGGTTATGCATTCACCTTCTGTTTGTCTCATTCTCTCCACCACATTAGCACCTTCACCCTGAGGACGTACTGTTCTTTCTTTTTTTTTTTTTATGCTACTTCCACACTGTTTTATTCAGTTTGGGTGAGAGAGATTTTGAACTGGAGGGGTTAGATACAGCCTTCATTAACCCTTCAGATTGGTGATATCTTTATTTATTTATTTGTTTATCTACCGATGCATTTATTGCTTCATATCTACTATTTTATGGCCTTTTGGAGAGGCCTTTAATAGTGAAGTAAAAGATATATCTCAGTTCGTCAGTTCATTAAGTCTGTCCGGTGCTAAGTAATATTGTCTGGCAGCAGGAAAATGATTGTTAGTCATCAAAATTAGCTGGCTAATTCCTGAACTAATAGAGCACTGACCTAGGCTGGAATAAAATGTTTGGGTGGAGCGAGAACGAAAGATGGAGATTTAGTACATCACGGTATCTATGGTGTTAAAGTGTGGATCTTTCTGATTTTATGTGATGTTTTTATCGATCCAAAGATAAAACTGATTGGTTTGTTTAGTTTTTTTTTGGGGGGGGGGTGGGGGGGGCGGCTGGGGTATACTTTTATCGAACAAAACATTATTTCTTTTCTGAGGATGTTTTTATCGACACAAAGCATAATTTATTTATTTTGTTGTATTTTCTTGGGTATGTTTTTATTAATTCAAAATTTAAAATATTTGTCTTGTTGAATTTTCGTGACCCTGTTTTTATCGACCCGAGTATTTATTTATTTATTTTTTGTCACCGCCCCAAAGGAAAACGAGACAGTAGTAACTATTACTGAAATACCAGGCCAGGGCAGTGGGTGGTACAGTTGCAGACATAAAACTGGTACACTTCATTACAATAAATAGCGAAGTAGTGAACAATAACTTTCGAAATTGAGCAAAACGGCCCTGAGAACCAAACAATCTTCCCAACATACTTTTCAAATACATGTGTAATATATTCGTAAATACTTACTAATCAAGATGTCGATGTTCTTGCACGCAAAAGTAATATATTGTATGCAAACTGCAGTTAACACTAGATTTAAGACAGACACTTTAGCAGCGTGGTTACAGAAGATTCGGGTTGGAGAAGACCGTAGTGGCAATGTGGCACGGTTCGATCAAGGAAGTGGCCGGGGGGGTCGCAGTTACGGACAAGGATACCACCATCTTAGTCTGTCACTCACTGGCTGCGTTACGTAATTAAGCAAGTGATTAATGGACTAGCATTCGTAAACACTTTTGATCTTATTTTGATCAAACTGGGTGAGCGACTTTTAACCAAACTGAGTGAAAGAGGAGGTTTTTACCTAGCTTTTTTTTTTTTTTTCTTTTTCAAATAAGTAAAAGGTCAAGGAAGCTTGGCAAAATCAGTTTAAACGGTTCTGATCCGATTTAGACCAAACTTGGTGCAAGAGTTCATGATAAGGCAAAACAAAAGAAGTAGTTTTGAGAACAATCACTCAGTAGTAAACGTCGCTGGGCAAGGTGAAAGTTTGACTTGTGCACATTGATGGGTAAACAAAATAACTTAAAATATTTTTATCTGATTTGGACCAAACTTGATATAAGGGTTAAGGGCCAGTGGGGTGGGGGGGGTAAACGTGTGTGTGTGTGTGTGTGTGTGTGTGTGTGTGTGTGTGTGTGTGTGTGTGTGTGTGTGTGTGTGTGTGTGTTTTAGATCAATAGGTCAAAGGTCGTGGTCACTTCGCATGGTCAACTGAAAAATTTTAGTCAGATTTACAGTAAACTTAGTGGAGGTGAGGGGAATCAGTTTTGAAAACAACCAATGGTCAAGGTCAAAGGATAAGGTCAAATTGGACCTGTATGTGTTGTAGTGTAAGTATTTACTTGTTTGTCGGCATCAATTGTTTTTGCCAGCGTTAGCTCTGTCATATAAAACGCTGACAGGACTGTAGGATGGTTTCCTGCTATTCATATTATCAGGACTCTGGTAACCTGGTATCAGGTCTCCCTACGCCCTGGACTCCAGAGACCGAATGGGGTTGTTGTTGTTGTCGTTGCTGAGTAACCCTAGTCTGGTCGAGCAGACCCAATAACGGCAGGCAAGCAATCGTCCCTGCAGGGCAGTCCCGTGCAGTGAACTGATGTCTCCCTGCGGTAGACAGCGTCTCGCCACAGGAAGGCGCGGGGAATAGTGTAAAGGCTTGGTTGTCGGATGGATGCCGCATTTGTCTCTCCACCCAGTTAACAGAAGCACGATAGTAGACTCCATATCATCTCGTAATTTGGTTGTATGGTTACCATCCAGCATTGCAAATGGTTCCCAGGGTTACAGGAGACCAGGCTTGCCACTCAGTGTTGAGCTCCCTGAAGTTGAAAGAAGAATAAAGTGACATTAAGGATGGAGGAAATAGGAAGAGAGAAGAACAGACACAGAACATGAACGATAAAATATGAAGAAGTAGGTAGCACTACATCAAGTGAGTAGACGATTGTCGCCACCGCCTAACACCAGTCGAAAGTTGTAAAATGAGACTGCATATTTCCTGTACCTTACGTTTTTAGATTTTTTAAAAATTCAATGGTCTTCACAAGTTCGATCGGAATTATCATCAACATCATCGTCATCGTCGTCGTCGTCGTCGTCATTATGACGTTTTTCCCATCGATGGTTGTGGATAATTTGCATCATTATCCTCTGGAAAAAAGAAAGAAAGATAGTTTTCATCAGCATCCTTCTGTGATACAGGACGATTAACAATGATGGATAATGGCTGCGTGTTTGATCTCTGCAACTTCCCCGAATCTTGATAAGTGATGTCCGGTGAACCAGTAGGTTAACCCATTGGAGCCCAGTGTCCGGAATATTGGACAGAACTGGGATTCTTCAACTCTGTATAAAGTAGGGAACCCCCGGGTAGGGACCTAAGAGCTTCGCGACTATGAGCCGATAGGCGGAGGGTGGTACGCTTAGTACCCACCCAGCGCCATGCCTCGCCCAGCACCCCTGGGATCCAATGGGTTAATAGCAACAGTCATTTCACCAACCTGTCAGGCTCTTGTTTGGACTGACAGTAGCACGTGATCCTCTGAACCCTCAATAGACTGAAACAACTCTGACACTGCATCCCAGGTAACGTCAAACGGCTAATTAACCAAGTATAAATTATACAAGTCTGAAAGAGATAATACTGTAATTATAGCCCTTTCATAGTCGTATCAGCTCTAGTGGTGTAATTCATTTAAAGCCAAATGAGTGTTTTCAGCTATGAATGAGTCGTAGAAACCTGCGAGAGCTAATGTGACGGTCTGCTGATTTTACATCGGTTTCTGGAATAGGACATCTCAGCACGAAACCGCCAAGTCTATTTTGGTCAGCCATTTTCATCCAGCCTGGTGATACTGTTCCATCTCATTTTCTTTTTCTTTTTTTTTCACTTCTTCCTTTTCTGACCTGTGTTGTGGCTGTTGCTGCTGATTTTTCTCGAGTTCCCCATCCGGAAAGTTTTTCTGCATGAGGTGGAAAGCTTCTTGTTCTTGTGTTTTTCAAAGGTGAATTGCATTTTGCTGTGTTTTACAGAGGTGGAAAGTGTATTACTCCTGTGTTTTTCAGAAGTGGAAAGCAACTTGCTTTTGTGTTTTTCAGAGGTAAAGAGCATTTTGTTCTTGTGTTTTACAGAGGTGGTAGTATCTTGCTATTGTCCTTTACAGAGGTGGAAGGTATCTTGCTATTGTGCTTACAGAGATGAAAGTATCTTGCTATTGTGCTTTACAGAGGTGGAAAGTACGGTATCTTGCTATTGTACTTTACAGAGGTGGAAGGTATCTTGCTATTGTGCTTTACAGAGGTGGAAGATATCTTGCTATTGTGCTTTACGGAGGTGAAAAGTATCTTGCTATTGTGCTTTACAGAGATGGAAAGTATCTTGCTATTGTGCTTTACAGAGATGGAAAGTATCTTGCTATTGTGCTTTACAGAGGTGGAAGGTATCTTGCTATTGTGCTTTAAGGAGGTGGAAAGTGTCTTGCTATTGTGTTTTACAGATGTGAAAGTATCTTGGCATTGTGCTTTACAGAGGTGGAAAGTATCTTGCACTTGTGTTTTTCAGAGGTGAATATCATCTTGTTCTTGTGTTTTTCAGAGATGGAATGCATCTTGTTCTTGTGTTTGGCAGAGGGGGAAAGCATCTTGTATTTATTCCCCTAAAGAAGCGAAAAGGATCTTATTATGTCAGATGTGGAAAGCATCTTATTCTTGCACTTTTTTCAGAGGTGGAAAGCATCTTGTTCGTCTCTTTGCCGGAGGTGGAACGCATTTTAATCTTGTCTTTATAATAGATTTTTAAAGCATGCTATTCTTGTCCTTGTCAGGGATAATAAGCATCTTGTTTTCTTTGTTCGAAATGGATAAAATATCTTATGTGTCTTGTCAAAGGTAGAAAGCATCTAATTTTTGTCCTCTCGTAACAGAAGTGTAAAAGATCTTATTACCGTTTTTGTCATACGTGAAAAGCATTTTATTTTTGTCTTTGTCAGAGGGAGATCGAGAACGAGATGGAGAGACAAACTGCAAGGGTATAATGGCAGGGTGGTTTGTCGTGAGAAGTAGGGACGTTACTTAGTTCACAAATAAACATAGGTAGGTTACACGATGCTGGGTCAGACGATACACACACACACACAGATGGCTGTTTGGAAAAATAAGTGGTTAGACTGATACTGTACATGGATGGAGAGATACAGTACATTAATTAATATATACAGATATGTAGATGGATGGAAAAATAAATACTATAGATGAATGGATGGACATATATGGATAGATTGATTGACTGATTGATTGACAGATAGACAGATACATGGATAGGCAGATAGATAGATAGATAGATAGACATAGATAAATATATATACACAGAGAGATAGACAGACAGATACACAGACTGATAGATAGACAGCTCGATGTTTTTACTTAGGTGTTCCTGTGTTCTCTCCGTGACTTGTGGCAGAGAAAATTGCGAATGAATGGGACATTTGTTACGTGCTTAGCAACACGCCAGGCGTCCAAGAGTAACGGGTGCATATCTTGTTGTTGGAGGGGGGGGGGAGGAGTATTTCAAATAAACATTCACTACAGTACACTCGCACCTTTATTACTACAGTACTTATTTTAATCTTCCTACAAAAATTTTAGCGCATCTTATCATTTTCCTTTGTTCTCCACGTACATTCTCTCCCCTCCGACACATTCTTTTTTTTTTTTTTTTTGGGGGGGGGGTTGATATATTCACTGCACTCAAACCACTAATCCTACAAAAAATGTTTCGTTGGGTAAGCTCTCCTGCCGCAGTCCTAACATTCACCAAATATCCAGTCCATCCCACTCATTCCTTTGCTTCCTACACACATTTCTTTACCCAGTATGACGGGTTTATGTGTCAACGCAGATCACGCGGTCGAGGAAAGTGTTTGTTTTACAGTGTGTTTTACAATTGGCTATTCCGCTCTCCTGGGTACGTTGACCTCTCTCTCTCTCTCTCTCTCTTTCGTTTTTCCAGCTTCCCTTTCAATTGTGACTCACCATCCTTCTTTCTTTCATTTATTCACATTCTTGCATCCCGTTACATCTTCCCTTATTCCATTCTTCCCGCCCTCTTCCTTCCTTCGTCTTTCCTTCTTCCATCCTTCCTGTCTCCCACCTTCATTACTCTTCATTCGTCATCTCTTCCACTTCCCTTATTTTTATCTGCCACTTGCCTCCTTTCCTTCTCTTCCTTCCTTCCTGCCGTCCTTCTATAATATCAGCGTTGTTTCTATGCATGTGCTGTACCTTAGATTTAATAAATATCTTTCCCTATTAACCAGTGTACTCTTGTTATTAGCATAATATATTATCATATATCTTTCTTATCATTCACTTATATCAATTTTACTATATTATTTAAATTGTCTTCTCTTAATCTCGATATCAGTAAAAAAAAAATATCGGGAGAGATGTGCTTCATCAGTTAAGAGGAGAGAAAATTTAAGAATAAGAGACTTACCTACCCACCTACCTACTTACCTACCAACCTATCTGCTTACCTAGGTGAGAGTGAGCAACCGGATGATTCGCGCTGACCCATCTGCGAGTCAGGACTGACAACAACAGATTCTTTCTGTAAACCGGTTGAAGGTGACTGTATCACCCACTCCTACTTTCAAGCTCTAACGTAGTTTATATGAGAAGTCAGAGAATAGCAACACTCAGTAGGGGTAAGATCTGGGCCCCATCAATAAACCATCTAGCGGGGAAGACGGAGTTTTTCTAAGTTTACCTGAAATCCTGAAAGAAATTCTACAAGCCCATATCTCACACCTCCTTCCAAATTTTTTCCTTCCTTCTCCCTTTCTTCTTCCCTCCGGACTATAGCTCAGCACCTGTACTCCATGCACTCTCCCATTACTTTATACTTTCCTCTTTCTTTCTTTCTTCCCTCCTCCTTTTCTCTCATATCCCTCCTTACTCTTTTCTCCATCTCTTCCCTTCCTTCATTCATTTTTGCTTCTTCCCAACTTCCTGCTATCTTTTCCTTTCTCCTTTCTTCTTTCACCTCTTATTCTTCCATTCTTTCTTCCTTCCTTCTTTACTTCCTTTCTCCCTCTCCTCCTTCTCTTTCCTCCTTTCTTTCCTTCCTTTCTTTATTCCTCCCTCTCTCCCTCCTCCTCATTTCCTTCACCTTGCCTGTTTCCTCCTGGCTATGGCTCTCCACCTGTGCTCATTCCCACGACTGCTGAAGACACCAGCCTGCCCAAACATTGCCCTTTTTCCTTCACTCCCTCCTTACTTCATCTTGCCTTCCTCATCTCTTCCTTCCTTCCTTCGTTATTTTTCACCAGCGATTGCGAAGTGAGAGGAGGTGTTGTTTTGGGCGGTGTGTGTGTGTGTGTGTGTGTGTGTGTGTGTGTGTGTGTGTGTGTGTGTGTGTGTGTGTGTGTGTGAACTCAAACATTTATCTGATTTTAACCAAATATAGTGACAGGGGTGAGGATTAGACAATGAGGTAAATAGGTTAAGGGTTAAGATCACAAGGTTGGCACAATATTTGGCATAAAAAACCAGCTTAAGCAGTGTTTGTCCATGTAAGACTAGTTCTGAGGGAAGAGTTGAGAGGAAGCCAAGAATGAAGTGATTAAATTTGGGGAAGTCAATGATCAAAGTCGCAGGGCAAGGCCAAAGTTCGATCTGTGTGTGTGTGTGTGTGTGTGTGTGTGTGTGTGTGTGTTCACAAAATAACTCCAGGCAACAATTTTCAGCCGATTTAAACAAACTTGACAGTATGGTTGAGGGTTAGCCACATTGTAAGATTTTTGTTTGTCAATGGTCAGGGTGGCAGGGCAAGGGCAAGTTAAACAGTACTCATCTGATTATGACCAAAACTCTCTGGAGAGTTGAGGATTATGAAAAAATAAAAGGATTTAATATTTACAACAGTCAGTGTAAGGCCAAGGACACAGGGAAAGGTGAAAGGCTAAGGGTTCATTGAGCTCGTGAACACGAACACATTTGCTCAAACTATTGCATCAGAAAAAAGAAATGGAATATAGAAAGATCTAAAGATAAATTTGAAAGTGGCCTCAGTGGCTAACCACAAATTCGGCCTCTAAAGGGCAGTTCTGGCCATTGCAGCCTCGAGGCCATAACGGTAGCGGCCACAAAACGGCCTCGGGGGCCAACGCCACCATGCCTGTGTTCTTGCCCATGCTGAGTTACCCCTGTACCCCAACTTTCAGCCTTGTGGGTGCTCCGGTATGGCCGGCTAGGAAACTTATACAACATACAACAAACAATGACCGAGGACTTTAGAAGTTTAGACGGTCACAGGGCAAAGTCATATATTTGGCCCTTTAACCATGTGGTGGGCAAGGGTGCTGCGGCGCTCTACTCCCCCTCCTCACCCTTCTGCTCCTTTTTTGTTGTTTTTGCTATAATTGTCATTGTTGCTTATCATTTACTATTATTGTTATTTTGTTGGTGCTGGTATAATTCACAAATACTTTCTCACTCCTTAACTGCCCTGTCAACTGTTTGCTATTTCCTTTTTCCTTTTCACCATTCTTTCCTCCTCTGATCCACATCACCCCCATATAATTTTCATTTTACCAGTTTTCATTCCCCATCGTTTCAGTAGTCCGGCCATTCATTTCCTTTTCATGCCTTTTTCCCTTTCCTGAATATTGGATGACATGTCGTTACTGAGTAGGAACAAAAATGCCTGAAAATATCGGGGAAACCTTGCTTAGGATGCGGGTTCCAGCAGTAAGTGGATGGATTGATCGATGGATGAATGAGATTTCTAAACCGAATCGTTAAGAGATAAATAAGCGTGTTTTAGAAATACTGGTAGATTAGTAGGTTCTTAGTCCACATAGCATGATAAATGGATAAACTGATAGATCGATGGCTGAAGACGTAATATCTAAATACTCTCTGTAAATAGATAGCTAAATAGATAGGTAGATCAACCGATTACTCGGTAAAATAAATATCGATACATAGACTGCTTGATAGATATACATTAGTTTATAGGTACAAAGACTGATTGATTGATTGACTGATACGGGTTTCTTCTTAGCCATACTAGTTCTCTTCATATACTCACTCGTTACTCCACATCTTTTCCCCAATACATACATTTGCTTTTTCCTTCGTTCCTCTATTGTCTCAAGTCATCTATCTATCAATCTATAGCCAGACGCCTTAATCCCGTAAGGGGTGGCCTCAGACAAATCTCCTCCATGTCGCCCTGTCCCCAGTCATTTCGCTGCCTTCCCCCCAACTCACACACCCCTCTCTCGTATACCGCTCCACTCCATCCCTCCACCTCATCTCCGGTCTCCCCCTCCCTCTTCCCCCCCTCCTCCTCTCACATACACTCTGCTCGTTACCCTGTCGCTCTCCATCCTCTCCACATGACCAAACCACCTCATTGTATTTCTTCTAACGCTTTCTATCACATATATTTCCTCCGAAGATTAATTTCCATTTCATATTTTCTTCTCGCGCATATTCTTTTTGTGCATTTCATTCTTCACCCAGTGTCGTTTTTATCCTTATATTTATATCCCTGCCTTACGTCCTTCCTTCTTTCCTTCCTTCCTTCGTTCTTTCCTTCATTTTTTTTTTTGTTTCCTTCTTGTCTGTTTGCCTCCAGGCCTCTCTGTTTATCTGTCTTCATACCTAACTGCCTGTCTTTCTCTCTCCGTCCACGCCCTCGCTCCAGTCCTTCCTTTCTTCCTTCCTTACGTCCTTCCCTCCTTCCAGTCTTCCCATCTTTCCCTCCATTTTCGCTTTTTTTTTTTTTTTTTTTTTTTTTTTATTCAGTGCTCTCATCTTTCCCTCTTCCATCCCTACTTCAGCTCGTATATTTCCTTCATCTATCAATCCTCCCCACCTCCTCCCTCCGTCCTATGTCATTCCTCTCCACTTTCTATTCCATTTTTGGTCCCTTTTTCCTTCCCTCTCACAGTCTACTTTCCTTCCTTCCTTCCTTCCTTAGGGCGCCGCCACAGCAAGGCCGAAACTAGACTTATTCTGACACGAATTGTCCGATTATGTACATTAGAAGTAATGCTGGAATAAAAACACCCCGTTTCACCGAGTCACATTCTGACCATAATGCTTCTCACTGTTACATGCATCATGTCTAACAATGAGAAATAGATTGGTCAGAAGGTAACCCAGTGAAACGAGGTGTTCTTATTCCAACATGACTCCTATTGTACTGTACATAATCGGACAGTTCGCGTAAGAATAAGTCTGGTTCCGGCCTTCGTGTGGAGGCTCCTTAAATCTCCTCTTCCTTTCTATACCCCCACCCCCTTCCGTATTCTTCCTTTCTATCTCTCCTTTCCTCCGTCCATGCTACCCCCTCCTTTCCTTTCCTACTTTCCTTTTTTCCCTCCCTCCACCCATCATCCCTTCCTTCCTTCCTTATCTCCACATTAACGTGTGTTTATCAACACTATGATATCTTTCCATCATTCCTTTCAAATCTTGTGACTCCAACAACACTCCCTTCATGCTTTTCTTCGTAATTAATTCTGTTCTTCCTATTTTCCTTTTTACACCCGCGCCCCGAAGCGTGATGATGGTATTAGTTTGGTCCCCTTTCTTTATGTGTTTGTTTGTCTATCTGTTTGTGTTTGTTAGCCTTGTTACAGAAAAGCTGTTGGATGGACTTGCACCAAACATAATGACTGAGGCCCATCAGAGGAATAGGCGACATATTATTGACGGTAGAAGGTGATGAGTCGTAAGTCAAGGTCAAGGTGATCCAAAACAGTTATGATTACATTTTTTACTAAACTTGGTGGAATGACTGGAGCAAATAAATGAAGATATCCTATATCGAGAACAATCAATCAAAGATAAGGGTCACAGGGCAAGGTCAAAGATTCATCTCTTTTTACCCAATTAATTTTATTCATTTGGAGCAAAACTATTGGAGGGATTTAATGTTAGCTGAGGATAAAAGTACTGTACTTACCAAACAATTGATCAAAGGTCAAGATCACAGGGTTGGGTCAACTTGAGCACTTTGGATCCGATTTGAACCAGACTTGTGATGGGATGCAGGTCAGGTAAGAATGAAGTAAGTCGACTTTCTAAACAAAAGGTCAAAGAGCAAAGACACAGGACAAGGGGAGATGTTCAGGTTATGGCCTCTCCATAGGATCAGTGCACGCAACTTATCAGTTTCGAAGTTTGGTGGCGAATCACACTATGGAGGGAAGGCTAAGTCAGATGCAGGGAAGGCGCTTCAGTTAAGAATATTTTCCAGCATTTTTTCATTATCATACCCGAAAAAAACAGGCGTTCACTGGTTGTGTGGACGAACATTTAGACGTGAATACTCTATTCTTTGATAGTTTTGTTTTACTTGTGTTACGTCACCTGTATTATATAAGGAGCTTCATATCTTGTGTTATCTATGATGTGACTGCCATGTACCACGGGTGTTATTAGAAGGGTATTGCATAAGGTGTTATATGAGTGGCGTTATATGAGGTACGATAGATTTATCTATCTATTGCCAGACGCCTTCATCCTGTAAGGGGTGGCCACAAACAAATCGCCTCCATATCGCCCTGTCCCCTGCCATTTCACCGCCCTGTTTCCAGCTCACGCCCCCCTCTCTCATATACCTCTCCACTCCATCCTTCCATCTCATCTTTGGCTTCCCCCTCCCTCTTCCCCCTCTCTATCTCACTCACATACACTCTTCTCGTCAGTCTCCCGCTCTCCATCCTCTCCACATGGCCTCCCGCTCTCCATCCTCTCCACATGGCCGAACCGTACGTGTGGGGGTACGGTAGGTCATGCGTTATAATTAGGTATATTATATGAGGTATATTATAAGAGGTGTCGTACATCATGTGCTACTTAACCTGAATCACCAAAGCGAGAGTAGGGTCTTGTTTTGGTGTGTGTGTGTGTGTGTGTGTGTGTGTGTGTGTGTGTGTGTGTGTGTGTGAAAATAACTCAGATATTTCTGTTCTAAGTTTCACCAAATTTTGTAGAAGAGTTAAGGACAGTCACGGAGTTTATTTATCATTGCTGAGAACAATAAATGAAAGGTCTTGGTCACAGGGCTAAGTCAGAGACTGACCTCGCAAGGTCAGCATAACAGTTTTTACCGCATACGAACCAAACGTGGTAGCAGAGCTGGACATAAGATGAGAGGATAACTGCAATTGGCCATTTGGCCCAGGTTAAGCAATTACGACAAGAGTGTGATTAAAATAATAGAATAAGACAAGGATAACAAAGGAGAATGCTCTCCCATGCGCACTAAACACTCCAACTGAAGCCGGCAGGAAAAGAAGAGAAAGACGCGGAAATTATCTAGGACAGCCCGAACGGTAAAACTAGTCCATCGTAGTGAAACTTTAAAATAGTGACTTAATAAAGAGGATATATTTACTCTCTAACCCTTACAATATGCTTATCAAATCTACTTGAAACTCTCAGTAGAAGAGGCGGCAACTATATCACAAGGTAGCTTACTCCATTCATCCACTACTCTATTGCCAACAGAATCTACCGATCTTCACTAAAATGGAATATAATTTATCGAGCTTGAAACCATAAGTTCGAGTTCCGTCCTGTATGCTCAGTTTTAGTACCTTACTAACATCCTCCTTAATTATTCATTTCATCCACCTACACACGTCCATTTTGTCTCCCTTTACTCCACACCTTTCTAGTGAGGATAAAGTAAGTCTTTGCAGCCTGTCTTTTTATGAAAGGTTGAATAACATACATCATTTTTGTCATTCTTTGTACTTTTTGCAACGATTTTAAATTCATTCTATGGGCAAAAAACTGCACTGTATGTGGCCTTACCAATGTGAGATTAACTTGCAGTACTACTTCAGATGTCCTACTGCTCATCCGTCGCGAAATAAATTCTAGCACCCTATTTGCCTTATTTCTGGCAGTAATGCACTGTTGTTTGTTTTTTGGTCTTCACTTACGACACAGACAAGTTCAGTATTCCAGGAATGAATTAGAGGTGTCAGGTGTGTCATAAGTAACAGATGTGTACCAGGAGTGTTAGGTGCGTGTCACGTGTGTTAGGTATATGCCAAATGTATCAGCCAGGTATGCCAGTCAGGTCGCCGTGTGTCAGCCAGGCACCTCAGGTGTGTCAGTCAGGTATGTGAGTCATGTATGTCGGTCATATACGTCAGGTGTGCCAGTCACGTAGGTCAAGTGTGCCAGGTATGTCATGTGCAAGTCATTTATGTCATCAGATAAGTCAGGTGTGCTCTTCAGGTATGTTAGGTATGTCAGTAAGGTATGTCAGGGGGTGCCAATCAAGTAAGTCAGATATGTCAGTCAAATGTGTTAAGTGTGCCAGTCAGGTATGTCTGGTGTGCCATTCAGGCAACCCAGTCAGGTATGTCAGGTGTCATTCAGATAATTCAGATGTCAGTCAGGTACGCCAGGTATCAGTCAGATATAAATGGAATGACAATCAGGTACATCAGTCAGGCATGTCAGTTAAGCATGTCAGGTGTACCAATCAGGTATGTCAGTTGTGTCAGGTATGCCAGTCAGTTGGGTGTCAGGTGTGTCAGCTAGGTATATGTCTGGTGTGTCATAAGCACTAGTTATGTCATCCAGGTATAATTCACGTATGTCGTGTCATTAAGGTATCATATGTACATGAAGTACCAGGTATGTCATTAAGGTATACGAGTATGTCAGGTGTGTCAGTCATGTATGTCACAGGTGTGCACTTTTCCGTCTGTTGGCCAGTGTGTCTTGGTGGACAAACCCCAGTATCATATATAGCAGGGGAAATTAATTAAAATGATGCCTAAAATGAAGAGGAAGTGTGTGTGTGTGTGTGTGTGTGTGTGTGTGTGTGTGTGTGTGTTTTAACAAAGGGGTGTGTGCAGCAGAGATAGTCCAAACTGTCACACAGCATTACATACAGCATTACATTCCTAACACATTCCACATATAAAGATCCCTTAGCACGGAGAGAAAGCCTTCACAATGTCACGAGAGGCAACAGCTCCCAGAACTTCTTGCAGATACTCCTCACTCTGGCCACAGAGCTAGCTCCAATCCCAGCTTCCGTACATAAGATGTCTTGCACGTAACAAAGGTCTTCCACACACTATGAGAGACTCACCAGCAAGATCTATCCTTTCACGTCTGACAATCTCCACATGTTCTCCCCAACACACCGCACGTATGAAATCATTATTATCTCGCAGTCTTCCTGTAATACCACTACATTTATGCACCCACTTATCACAAACACTGCACAAGATGGAATTACTTCCCACGCTCATGTGACAGACTGCACATGGCCATCCTTCCTCTTCTTTGACTGTGCCGCCACCAACCGTCCTCCGCTTCCCTTTCATTCTCTGCATTCAGCAATAAATCATCAGTATACAACATTTTCCGCGGCAAAATTTGAATAAAAACTTCCCAGAGGAGTTCGTGTAATTACTCCAGTTGTCTTCCGCTATACAGTATACACTTTCCCAACCATGATTCTTAGGAGGGCCAGGCCCCCCGGCCAGATTTAATATTCTCAGAAATAGCTAAAGGAGGCCAGGTATGGCTATGATATCGTAGTACATATTGTAAAATGGACTCTTGTCCATAATACGATGTATGGGGAGTGTGACCATCTCAATGATTTTTTGGGGGGTTAAGCCCCCTCTCCAAAATATAAATGATCAGAACTAGGGGATTTTGAATACATGAATAAAAAAAATCACTAGACATATCACAAGAATGGGTATGCAGCCGCCATGTTTATTTCAGAATACACATGAGAAAACTGCACACCTACTTTATTTTTAGCCATTTTTTCCTATCAAAATCTCTCTTAACATACTCGTGCCATTAAGTTTCTTTCTCTTTACTCAGACACAGACACAAACAAACACCAACTTCACACACACACACACACACACACACACACACACACACACACACACACACACACACACACACACACACACACACCACCGCTCGCTGGTGCAGTGGTAACGCTCTCGCTTGCCAACTGGTGGACGGGAGTTCGCGCCTCGCTCAGGTTGCGAAAAGTTTCTCTGACGAAGTGGGTGGTTACTGTCCCCCTTGAGCAAGAGGACGGGTGTGTGCGTGTGTGAAGGTCACAGCCTTGCCCTTAGATCGGACTATATGAGCTCTCAGCTCCCTTCCGGGAGGGTAAAAGCTGACGCTCACGATCATCAAGTGATCCTGACCGACCCGGTGAATTACACACACACCATCTTAATTGACCTACAAAAGCATTTCATACACAGTAAATAACTTGTATATATTTCTTAAGTTTACTAAATTTCTAAAACAATTATGGGGAAAAAATCGCGAGTTACTGTGCTGCTGCAGCGGGTGGGGAGGTGGTTCCGCAAGTTGGGAAGCAGGATATGGCGCTTCCTGCGGGATACGAGTCTCCTCTGGTGCTGCAAGGGGGTTTAGGTCGACGAGGAAAGGGGCACTAACTCGACAAGAGTGGAACAGCCCCTTGATGAAGTCGAGATTCACCCTCAGGTAGACCAGAAGGTCGATGGCCACACAGTCAACGAGGGTGGGATCGAGACCCTTGATGAGGTCGAGATCCACCCTCAGGTAGACCAGAAGGTCGATGGCCACACAGTCAACGAGGGTGGGATCGAGACCCTTGATGAGGTCGAGATCCACCCTCAGGTAGACCAGAAGGTCGATGGCCACACAGTCAACGAGGGTGGGATCGAGACCCTTGATGAGGTCGAGATCCACCCTCAGGTAGACCAGAAGGTCGATGGCCACACAGTCAATGAGGGTGGGATCGAGACCCTTGATGAGGTCGAGATCCACCCTCAGGTAGACCAGAAGGTCGATGGCCATATCGTCAACGAGGGTGAAGTTAGGCCCCATGATAAGGGAGAGAGCCACCTTCAAGGTGAAGTGAGCAAGTTCCTGAGCTCACCCCACTCTGAAATCGAGACCGAGGTCGATCCCCCGGATGGGGACGAGATCCATCTCGAGTATGTGGGCGAGACCATCCCTGAGAGGACGCTTGAACATCACCAGGAAGTTGAGGTGGGGTCTACTGCTAAAGGGGTGACTACGGAGGAGGTTAAGGGACCTAGGAGTGGAGAAGTGCCTTTAAACATTGAGATGTTCTCTCACTTGTCGGTCCCAGCCTTCACCCCACCCTCTGACCCTTCACCCCAAAGGTTCCTCACCCCCACTCATCACTCCTTTCCAGTTCACACTCCCTCCCCAACCCACACCCCTTGCCAAACCCATTCTCCACCGTTTGGCCTCACACCCTAGCGAGCGCCACGCCATGAAGACCTTCCCCCCACGCCTGCCGTCACCGACTCCTCCGGGAATTTCCTACCTGTGTATGGTAGTGACGGTGTGGACGGACAGTGGCAGGTAGACTTGCAGGTAGATGGGCAGGTAGACAAATACAGAAAAGAAGAGGAGGACCAGGACGACGCATGGCAATGGATTAAGGACAAAGTGAAGATAGTGTGCTACGTATTCATGGTGCCCTACATCTTGCATTTCCTGGTCTTCATTTGGGAACTTTGGCGCCAGGAGGACGGGCAGTGAATACCGGGCCGTGAACCCTGTGGACTCCACGCCACTGATGTGACAGGCGTATTCACAGCGGCTTATGGTCTCAACACCTATCCTCATGACGCACCCTGCTTTACTCTCGAATGTTGTTTTTGAATGGTACATGAACATTCTAGAGTATAGCTTCTTCTCTCTCTTTCCTTATTTAAGCCTAACTTTCATTAACTTTACTTTCAAATATGTATACATAAACACACACACACACACACACACATATATATATATATATATATATATATATATATACTGTATATATAATGTGTCCGAGTCTGGGCAAAGGCTTCACAGCCTGTTACCAAGGCCCAGTAGTCCTCCTACATACCATACACTTCCACATGTCACCACTTCGGCGCTAACACCCACCGTCCATATTGAATACATGCTAGGGCTGTCTCATACAGGACTGATGTATTGTTATTAGCGGGGGTGTTTTTACGACATGTCGGCGGGTGTTCTGGTAGATCAGTAAAGTCTGGATTTACTAAATTCAAATCCTTAAACTGTTCCCTGCCCCAACGGGGATTTGAACCTGGGTCCGGCAGGACTGCAGGCCACCTCACTACGGACTGAGCTACCTTTCTGCTTTATATGTTTCAGATTTTTATCGCTTTTACCTTTATCTCTCTGATCCATCTAGCCTGTCTTTCTTTCTCATCTACATCGCTCTCTACCTTTCTACTTATGTCTGTCTCAGTTTCAGCTACTTATCTCATTCAGCTCTCGCTCAGCTCCATCTCAGTCAGTCTCAGTGTTTCATCTATATCCCTCTTTGCTATGTTTTTGGTTCAGCTGTTGATCCCTTAACTCTCTGCTCCATCTATGTCTGCCTCACTTTCATCCATATCACTTTTTAGCTTTGTCTCTACTTTTCATCTGTCTCTGTCTCACTCTACTCGCCAAGACGAATACAGTCTCTCTCTCTCTCTCTCTCTCTTCTCGCCGCTTACTTTACGTCTCAATCTCGCATTACTTCATTATAATTTTTCCCACTATCCCCCTTGTTTTTCATGCATGCCTTCTGCTCACTTCGTTTGTGGTCTTTATCTTTGCATGGTCGTTTCTCTCTCTCTCTCTCTCTCTCTCTCTCTCTCTCTCTCTCTCTATCACCATCATCATCATCATTATATACAATATAACGAAATTCGCAATGCTTAGTTATCAGATTAAAAGCGAATAATAACACAAAACGGATGGAAACCAAGTATCATTATTATAAACAATTTTGGAGATTCGTAACACCCCATCCTTAGGAGTTTATTCTGCACATTACACATAAGCGACACACAAAACACCACGATACTCTGTTGTGTGTTACTAACTGGGTATTAAAGCAATATAGATAACATAAACGTGAATACTGAGGTGTGACGAAGAATTAGTTGCTGAGGAAGGCAATAGAATTACTTTCAGTTACGCGAAGCACAATGTTACCATTTTCAGCAACGCGTCCTGTACCGTAACGCTAGACTGTGTGTGTGTGTGTGTGTGTGTGTGTGTGTGTGTGTGTGTGTGTGTGTGTGTGTGTGTGTGTGCACCTTAGCTCCTTCTAGGCTATTTGATGGATCTGAATGAAACTTCCCAGGTAAGTTCGGCTGGATGGTGGGAACGTCTTCCACTATACGAGTATACAACTTAACATGATTCTTTTTTTTTTTTTTTGAGGGTGGGGGACTGCATCCCTCACCGATTCGTTTATATAGGCTCGAACATGCTTGCATGCGTCGGCCTTGGTCACCTAATGGCGGCTCTTCATGCTGCACGACCGCTGGCAACCTCCCTGTTCAGTCTCTTATCCCTGAGGTCACATTCTATGACCCCCCAGGTCTTCCTCAGTGTGCCTCTCACACCCCCACCCCTAGCGTTCACATTTCTCACTTGCTGCACCCAATTGTCATCTCCCCATCCTCTCCACATGCCCAGACCATCTCAATCTACCCCTCCTCATCACAACACCAATACACTCCAGTCCCATCCTTTCGCTCGACTCTTCCATCTTAAACCAATCCCCCCCAGGCCATGCATTCGAAGACGCACAGCACTTTCACCTAATCACTGTCATTTCTATGTGTTTGAGCCTACGAATATTCTCTTCCTGTACTGCCCAAGTCTCGCTACCATACAGCATTACACTCCTAACACATGCCGCACACGAAGATCCCTTAGCACGGAGGGAGAGCCCTCTGAATGTCAGGAAAGGCAACAGCTCCCTGGACTTCTTCCAATAACTCCTCACTCTAGTCACAGCCCCATCTCCAGCACATAACATGTTTCTCAAGTTACAAAACCCTTCTACACACTCAGGAGACTCACCAGCAAGATCAGTCTTTTCACGCCTGAGTCTCCACATGCTCTCCCGAACACACCGCAGAGATGAAGTCAGCATTATCTCGCATTCTACCTCTAATACCACTCCATCTCTTAAGCACCCACTTATCACAAACACTGGACAAGATTACATAACTTCTCACGTCCTTGTGACAAACCGCACATGGCCACTCTTCCTCTTCTTTGACAGTACTGCCGCCAACCCTAGATATCATCACCTTTTTGTTATTTGCATTTACTCTTAAGCCCTTGTGCCCCATACCATCCCACCACTGCCTGAATCTTTCCTCTGCCTCTCTTTCGTTCTCTGCAATCAACAACAGATCAACGGCACACAAGATCTCCCACGGGAGTCCATCTCTGAAATCACGTAAAGTTACGTGAGAGGGCTTCAAATACAATGATAAACTGACCCCTGATGCACACCAGCATTCACGGAAAACTCGTCACTGAAATCTCCACTCAGCCTCACCTGGTAGCGAACACCCACATACACAGCCATAACCACTCTAACCAGCCACTCCTCGATCCCAAACTTTCTCATTGCCCACTTGACCACCTCTCTAGAGACTCTGTCAAAGGCCATCCCCAAAACAACAAAAAGTACAGTTCCCTTTTCTTTCCTATATTTTCCTGAAGCTATCGAACAATGAAATTGTCATGAGTGGTCCCTTTGCCTGACATAAATCCAAACTTCATCACATCAGTATTCACTTTTTCTCTAATTACACATTCTCTCTCCATTACCTTCATTATGTGGTCCAAAAGTGTAATGGCTCTATAATTTCCCCCGTCTAGGGCATCCCTCTTCCCCTTGTACACATTTACAACTAGAAAGCAGTCAGAGAGCGCATACCTCCGCCAATGCCATTACCATTACAAAGGATCCGGATGCGGATCCGTGAAGTTATTGTGTGGAAAACATAGGATCGAGATCCGCCCCCAAATTTAATCAATTGATCCTTTACCCATGGCCCAGTCTTCCACAAAATTTTATCGAAATTCATTTGAGAACTTTTGAAGATATTGTGCTGGATGTGAGTTCATATCCTGTTTTTATTTTCGTACAGTGTAACTGATAAGAACCCATAGGGTTTTCTTTTGCTTCTTGAGCACAAGTCTTGGAAATAATCATTCAAAGCCAAAGGTCACAGGGCAAGGTCAAATCGACCCAAATGTTTGTGCATGCCCTAAATAACTAAAGCAGTTTTGATCTGATTTGGAGGAAATTTGTAGGAACGGTTGAGGGTCATCTTACTTCTTTTTCTTTTCTTTCTCTTTTCAGATCAATTGCTCAAAATCCGTGGCTGCACGGCAAGGGGAACTTAATCAGTTTTACCCGATTTAAACCAAACTTTTTGGAAGGACTTAGGGAATGATTTGAGAACAGTCACTTAAATGTATAGGTTTCATGACAACGTTAACTTTAGTGTTTCGATCAGGTTTTGGTCAACTTTGTTGGGCTGTTCGGGGTAAAGCATAGGAAAAAAAAATAAAGATCAATATCGCTAGACAAGACAAAGTACACTGCACTCGCCTAACTCACTGTAATTTCCTTCTGAACTCATGGCGTGAATTGGAAAAACGTGAGTTAAAAAAAACACACCTTATGGGGAAAAATATAATTGATTCTGCCATGGTGTCAGGTAGCCTAGTATAACATTAACGGAACCCCTCTTAACACCACTTAGCACTAACATCCTGTCTCAGAAGTATGTAGTGCATATCTTATAATGATAATAAACATTAAATGACATTACTTATCCTTGTATGATAATAAAAAATACAGAAAAGCATTTACCTAAATCCGTCGACGAGAGACGAGCAGCGGCTTCCGCACACTAGCCTAGTTGCAGTACCCACTAGGTGTAGGTGGCGTGGGTGGAGAAAGCATTGTTCTGATTGGTTGCACAATCACAAGGACTATGTGCTTAAATGTGAATGGCTTCCAGTCGCGAGTTGTGGCTACAATACCGTGAGTTAAAGATTTCCTCAGAAATAAACCATTTTCTAGTGGAAAAACGCGAGTTAAAGCATTTTCCGTGAGTTTGGTGATAATGGTGACTTAGATAAGGACACCGTGAGGTAGATAATTCGTGCGTTAGAAGTCCGTGAGTTATGCGAGTGGACTTTCGAGCCTATAATTCAGTTTGGTTCGACTTTAACCATAATTGGTGGGAGGACTAAAGGTCATTCAGCGATGACGAGATATGATTTTGAGAGCAATAGGTCAGAGAAAATGTTCATAGGGCAGGTAAACTCAAACAGTTTTGACTCGATTATAACCAAACTTGGTGGAAATGGTTAAGTGTCGGGGAAGAGTGATGCAACTCGATTTTGATGACAGCCTGTCGAAAATCAGGATCATTGGGAAAAGTCAAATGCTCGGCTTTGTAGTGGGTTGGGCGGGTGCTGCGCTGCACTGTCAGACTGCTCCTTCTTGAATTACTGTGCAAGAGTCACGAGGTGTGTATTATATCATGTGTGTTGTTGTGTTACATTAGATATGTTGTGTCAGGTGTGTTAAACATACCGAAGTTTGTGTCAGGACTCTGGGGTTTGAATCAAGTGTATGCATGATTTGTGTCTAGTGTGACCCGTGTGAGTCATGATTATGTGTGTGTATGAAGTGTGTCAGATGTGTCAAGTCTGATTCAAGTGCGATCAGACGAATCAAGTGTGAGTTGAGTGTGTGTTACGTCTGAGCCAGGTATGAAGCAGTAGTGTCAGTGTGTGTGTGTGCGTGTGTGTGTGTGTGTGTGTGTGTGTGTGTGTGTGTGAAGTGTGAAGTAGTGTGTCAGACTTGCAGTTGGTGTATGTCACGTGCTAAACTGGTGTGTAAAGAAAGTCACGTGTGACAAAAACAGGTATGAGTCTGGTGTGTGTCACGTGGTTATCGGGTATATTAAACACACCAGGCTTGTGTCTGGTGTGATAAATATACCAGGAATGAATCAGGTGTGTCGGAGTCGAGTATGTTTCAGTCGTTATATAGTCCAGGAATGAATTAGAGGTGTCAGGTGTGTCATAAGTACCAGATGTGAACCAGGAGTGTTATACGCGTTTAAGTTGTGTTAGGTATTTGCCAGATGTATCAGTCAGGTTACCAGGTGTGTCAGTCATGCATGTCAGCAGGTACGTCAGTTGCGCGAGTCAGGTATGTCAGGCGTCTCAGGTACGTCAGCTGTGTCAGTTAGGTATGTCAGTCAGGTACAGTATGTCAGATGTGTCGGTCAGGTATAGCAGGTATGTCAGTCACACATGTCGGATGTATCGGACACGTATGTCAGGTGCGTCAGTCAGGTATGTCAGGTGTGCCATTGAAATAAGTCAATTGTGTCAGGTGTTAATCAGGTAATTCAGGTGTGCCAGTCAGATACATCAGGTGTTAGTCACGTATAAATGAAGTGACAGTCAGGTACAACAGTCAGGCATGTCAGGTGTGCCAGTCAGGTAAGTCAGGTGTCAGTCAGATATAAATGGAGTGTCAGTCAAGTATATAAGCCATGCATGTCAGGTGTGCCAATGAGGCATGTCAGGTATGTCAGTCAGGTATGTCAGTCAGCTGGATGTCAGGTGTGTCAGCCAGGTATATGTGGTGTGTGTCATAAGCACTAGTAATGTCATCCAGGTATTTTCAGGTATGTCGTGTCATTAAAGTACCGTGTGTTTGTCACTCAGGTATACGAGTATGTCAGGTGTGTCAGTCATGTATGTCACAGATGTGCACTTTCCCGCCCGATGGCCGGGTGTGTGTTGGTGGACAAACCTCAGTATTATATATAGCAGGGGAAATTAATTAAAATGATGCCTAAAATGAAGGGGATGTGTGTGTGTGTGTGTGTGTGTGTGTGTGTGTGTGTGTGTGTGTGTGTGTGTGTGTGTGTGAGTGTGTAATTCACTGGGTCGGCAAGGTGGATCATGTGATGCTCGTGATCATCAGCTTTTTACCCTCCCGGAAGAGACCTGAGAGTTCATATACTCCGATCTAAGGGCAAGGCTGTGACCTTCACACACACACACACACACACACACACACACACACACACACACACACACACACACACACACACATGCCCTTGGTCAAGGGGGACATTAACCATCAGCTTCGTCAGTGAAACTTTTCGCAACCTGAGGTATTGGGTGATTAATTAGATATAAAATTTGACCCCTAAACGATCAGATGGATGTTTTATTTTTACTAGTTCCCTCTACCTATTATACAGTACATAATAAAAGGCAATAACAGAAATCTACATAAATCAGTAGCACTGTAGCGTGCGTGTTGTAATATCTTGCATTCTCTGAACTGCGGAAAATCTGCAAACTTTCATGCTCGAAGTAGGTTGCTGGAAGGTTCTTCTTCTATAATGATACGGTGAAAAAAGGCAAGGATTTGATATAATATTATTTAATTTTTTTGAATTACAGATATCCTCATGTAGGGCCGGAACGATCTTTACACACACACACACACACCCACCCACACACACACACACACAAGTTTTTGCTGTTAGACTATCACAGTTAGAGTGACGGTTTCCATGCACATACGTTCGATATCAGATAGGTATCCGAGGGTTTCTCGAGCTTGTAATATTGTTACGAATAAGACTATTTTGATCATTCTCATTTCATAGTTTTTTTTTTTTTTTTTTACATTTTCCTTCAACAGTCACATGATTATATTCTACTGGAGAGACATTTTGAACTGGAGGGAGAAATATAGCCATTACTGACCTCGTTTTTGCTAGAAATACCCCATAACATGAAGGAAATAGATGTTTGATGTATAAAAATGAAAAGACATCGTTCTGTGCAGGTATAATGCACAACACTAGGGGAGCCTCGCCTCGGGGTCCTACACCTAGAAGTGTGTATAATAAAGGTGTGTGGGAAAGTATTGGCAGCCAGGGTGGGGGCTGGGAAGAGTGATGGTCCCTGAGCGTCCTGAGACCAGTAAATAGCTGCCCAGTGAAGCTTTTATTGTGGGGGTAATTCATTGCATCTCTCTCTCTCTCTCTCTCTCTCTCTCTCTCTCTCTCTCTCTCTCTCTCTCTCGTTTATGAGTATCTTACACTGTGGGCGACCAGACAGTTGCTCTGCTTTACTCCCCTCGCTTGAACAACTCTTGTTTTTTATTTCATCCTTGAATATTTTCTTCTTTATGCATGTCGGGACATATACGATTTTTTTCATTAAAAATATGAGAATACCAAGGCAAATTTTCACTGCCGATAAATACAAAAATGAATTTTTTTACCTGTTAAATTTTAAATTGTATAATGATTCTGTACAACAAAGAAAAGAGCCGCTGCAGTTTAGAACCTTTCTGTCAGAAATCCAAGGTGATTATACTTGCTCTGAGATAACCCAATATCAGAAAAAATATAGAAAAGAAAAGTGGAGTAGAAAAAAAAAGCATAGAGAAATCAGTGGTTTACCTGAAAAAAAAAAAAAAAAAAAAAAAAGTTTGAGCTTCATGTCTTTGCTGTTTTAGGGATGGTTGGGGTTCAGCAAAACCCTTAGACGGAGGCTATATTAAAAACGGAGGCAAAGTCCTTGTGTTTAATGTGATGTGCGTGTTGGTGCCATCCTTACACACGATATCTACCGACGCTCCTAAGAATTCGTTTGGAGGCAAAAAAAAGAAAAAAAAAATGATTTACTATATTGACGTGGCTACTGCAGTTATGGGGCAAAGAATCGGATCTGGCAGAGGTGTAAATACATCGTCTTCTGATACAGCTGCATCAGTCACCCAAGCTGTGTCATGCGTTTAAGAGGAACATATTCACACCCGTTGCCGGATCAGTTGCCCTGTCCTGTACTTGAAGATATCCTCGATTGAACTGACTCACCTGTGTAACTCTGTGGTTCTTGCAGTTGTCCGGCATACTGGAGAAGGCGACCCATCACCAATCCTTGCCCACTGCAGTCCATAATGTCTGCGTTGTGACGTGGATGTGGATGTGATAGAAAGCGTTAGGAGAAATGCACTGAAGTGGTTTGACGATGTGGAGAGGATGGAGAGCGATAGACAAATGAGAAAAGTGTATGTGAGTGAGGTGGAGGGGGGGAGAGGGAGAGGGAACCCGAGAATGAGATGAAGGGATGGAATGGAGAGGTGTATGAGAGAGGGGGGTGTGAGCTGGGGGGAGGGCAGCGAAATGGTGGGGGACAGGGCTTCATGGAGGCGGCTTGTTTGTGACCACCTTTTACGGGAAGGCGTCTGGCAATATGTAGATAGACGGATAATTGCGTCCTTGACCCAGTGGTATAATAGTGGTAGAGGGTGTTTTAATGATGTGTTCATGGGCATCTATAGAGTAATGGATCTTTTTTATCTTTTAATCTAAAGTCATCACCAGCCTTTCAGACTGAAGCCTTAACTCATATAGTGTTAACGTAGTTTTATAGTTAAGTCATGTTCCCTCCAAGTGATTTTAATCCAATACCTGACGATTTGTTGTGATGAAGTGACTAACTAAAATGTTATTAATCCAGCTTTTAGTATTGGACTTCATAAAATTCACTGTATGCAAATGATGATAATCCTTGCTAATAATGAACAAGAGTTCTGCAAACTTGTGCAGCGTTCTATCAATGTCCGCGAGTGTCCTGCACTGAGAGCAAAATGTGTTGAAGTAAACGGATTACTGTTGAGAAAGAAGATGATTATCAGTGTGATGTGCTGGCGAATCGAGAAAGACTTTAACTGATGAGGGAGTTTCAGGACCCAGGTGCAGTGACAGAAAAGAGGAAAAGACGTAAATGTACGAAGATAAAGGAGGGCAGACTAACACAGGAATGGAAAATGAATGTTCCATTGGAGCGTTGATACGAAAGAGAGGTGTGAATACAGCAGGTGAAAGACCATTTCATGAAGGTGTTTTATTACCATATTAACATAGGGGAGTGAAACGTTGGCTTTTCATGTAAACCAAAAGTCAGAGCTAAGAGCAGTGGAAAAGTTACTGAGAAATGCGTGAAGAATGAGGAGACTGCAAAAGATGAGAAGTAATGTGATCATGAAAAATGTGGAGTTGTCTAGGTGAAGGGAGTGTGTATACTCGTAAATGGTTTGGCCATATGGTGAGAGTTGGTATAAATAGGGTCGTGGAAAGGGTAGGTACGAGCGAGTTTGGAGGTGTGAGGAGTAATAGACTAAGAAGGTATATACAGTAGCTATGATAAGTGCGTGTGTGAGATAGGTGTAAAGGTTGATTAGGCTACGGAACTGACAATTAATCTAGCTGGTCGGATAAATTTTGTACAGAGGAGCACATGCTGAGGGTTAAGCATCTTGATTTTAATTTACTTGTGTCCGATTGACTTTCTTTGAGAATGAAAAGCACACATTTGATGAAAGGTTAACGTGTGAGGTATAGCTGGAATTCCGGGGCTGGAAAAATGAAGGAATTATTGTACTGACAGTATCACTAGATATCATGTTGAGTGATTAATCCTCTATCATTTTTCCTTGCATTCTGAACCATACATCACCCAGTCTTTGGCTGGGAAAAAAGGATGCTAATTATGATGATGGTATATTTGGTATCAATGTCAGTATACTTTGAGTCAACGTACCAACCTAGTTAACACGTCCCTCCCTTTGTTCCTTGCCACTGGACACAGAGGTACTCGTCTCTGCTCTTAATCTATTACTTCATGGTTCCTCAAAGATCATGTTACATTTCATATAACCTTCTCACAGATCATGTTACATTTCATATAACCTTCTCCGTGAACACCTGTTTTTAATGCTGGTTTTCATGTATAGGTCCTCTCTCTCTCTCTCTCTCTCTCTCTCTCTCTCTCTCTCTCTCTCTCTCTCTCTCTCTCTCTCTCTCTCTCTCTCGTCTGTGCCTCGACTTCTCACCTTTCCTACCGCAAAGCGTCACACACCCTCTAGATGCTGTCACCCAGAGAGTGAGAGAAAGAGAGAGAGAGAGAGAGAGAATTTTCATCACAGATTATTTGCCTCATCCTTACCAGCAAATAGACTCAGGGACCTAGAGAGTTACAGAGTGAAGAAGAATGAGATTTCTTGTTTACCCCATCAGGAGGTAATAACCCAGAAAACCCTAACACAGATTGCCTCCTTAATAGAAAAAAATATTGGGGAAAAAAAAGGTTCATAGAAAGTGGCAGGATATACGTACAGAACATATCTTTGTACGTGGCTTAGCCCCTTGAATCAAGTTACGTATTTGTTTAGTTTATTTTTACTACCTTAGGATGCTATTGTTAAAGCAGAAATTATTTGTAGTGGTGGGCTTAGGAACCTTCTACACTGACCTCTTCGCATCCTGATATTTCACCTTATGCTAAATGAGTTTACCTGAAGATAGCAAGAGTATAACAAATATAATATGTCACAGAACTGAACTGGTTATTACTCTCGCTACGTATGGTCTGTCTATCTATCTATAGCCAGACGCCATAGTCCCGTATGGGACTCTAACCCTCCACCAACCTACTTGCTTGACACGAAGGTACACGTATGGGTTGGTTATATGGTTACCACCCAGTGTTGTACATGGTTTCCTGACTTACGGGAAACAATTAGGCTTGTAGCTCAATGTAAAGCCACCTGAAAAGGAAAGAGAAATAATAAAAATTACAGGAAAGATGGGAGAAAGAGGAAGAGAAGAGAGCAGACACAGAAAAAGAATGATGTAGGTGAAGGAAGAAGTAGGCAGCACTAAAGCTAGTGAGTGCTCTTGAATATTTTCTTCACGCTTAAAACGAAACAGTTTATTCAGCTGAGAGAAATTCAAGCCAGTCATAGGTTCCAATAACTTTCGCGAATCATCTCTTCTCTGACGTTGGTGTGCACCTGGGAATATGTTTAGGTTAATACTAGATTTTATTCTGTTGATAGATATTCAAGCAGTCAACGATTTAGCTCCTTAAATCCGTTGACGATCATTTTGGTTTATTTTTGCTATCGCCCAGCAGTTATATTCAACATAGGACATCACACAAGTCTTATGCAAAATACCACCATCTGGAGATGCAAAGATAAACTAAAGAAAACATCAAAGGATTCACGGCATTACCACAAAAGCACCACTCCTTCATACAGACAAATCCGGTATAAGCGTGAACATAAAACTGGCATCTCACCGCTTTTCTTGACTCCTTCAGTATGTTGATATATTTCAAGATAATTCTGGCTAGTTCTAGATGATTTTAGTCAAGGTTACAAGAGGATGAGAAAATGGCAGAGTATAAGAGAGAAGTGGAGGAACGATTGGGCAAATATGAATTGGAGCAGATGGGAGACGTGTAAGGTGTGTGTGTAGGATATTTACAGAAGAAATATGTGCAGCATGTGATGTGGTGTGTGGAAGGAAGAGAAGACGGAGGGGGGTGCAAGAAACAGCGTGGTGGACTGAAGAGGTGAAACAGGCTGTGGCACAAAAGAAGAAAGCATACAATGAATGGATGAGAAATAGGGGCGTGGAAGAAGTTGAGAGGCGGAAGAGAGAGTTATATGTAAAAAGAAAGAGAGAGGTGAAAAGATTAGTAAGAGAGAGTAAGAAGAAAGTGGATGAGGAATTTGGAAGGAATTTGAGTGTAAAGTGGAGGGACTGTAAGAAAATGTTCTGGAAAGAGGTGAAAAGAGTAAGACAGGGTGGAAGTGAAGTTAGCAGGGGAGTGAAAGATAAAAACGGTAGATTACTAGTGGAGAAGGGAGAAAAAGTGAGCAGATGGAGAGAACACTTTAAGGATTTGTTGAACGTAGAGGATGGAAGTAATGCGAGTATAAGTGGCTGGGGAATGGCTGGGAGAAGGAGGGAGGTGAGAAGACAGGAAGAAATCAGTAGGATAGAAGTTGTGGAAGCAATGAAGAAAGTTAAATCGGGAAAAGCCCCAGGAATTGATGGAGTGTGTGGTGAAATGCTGAAGCATTGGGGAGAGATATTAGTAGAATGGATGTGGAAGATGTGCAGATTGGCCTGGGAGGAAGGTAGAGTCCCGGAGGATTGGAAGTCAGGTATAATTATTCCCTTGTACAAAGGAAAAGGGGAAAAAGAAGTGTATGGTAATTATAGGGGCATTTGTCTTCTTAGTATAATAGGAAAAGTGTATGGTAGGATACTTATTGACAGAGTTAGAGAAAGAACTGAGAAATTAGTTGGAGAAGAACAGGGAGGCTTTAGGAAGGGAAGAGGTTGTGTAGATTAGATATTCATTCTTAGATCTTTATTGGAAAAGTTTCTAGAGAAGGGAAAGAAGTTGTATGCGGCTTTCATGGATTTGGAGAAAGCATATGACAGGGTGGATAGACAAGGATTGTGGAAAGTGTTAAGAATATATCGAGCAGATGGGAAGTTGTTGAATGCTGTGAAGAGTATGCACGATGGTGCGAAGGCTGCAGTGCGTGTGGATGGTGAACTAAGTGAATTTTTCTCTTTGAAAGTTGGGTTGAAACAGGGATGTGTCATGTCTCCATGGTTGTTCAATCTGTACATGGATGGGGTAATAAAAGAGGTACAAGGTGGGGTAGTGGATGTTGGAGTGGCCCTGGTGAGAGAGGATAGTGTTTGGAAACTCCCTGTACTGTTGTTTGCAGATGATACTGTGTTGTTGAGTGAAGACGAAGGGGAGCTGCAAGGCTTGGTGGATGAGTTTGGGAGAGTGTGTAAGAAACGGAATCTAAAGGTGAATGTAGGGAGGAGTAAAGTGATGGTCTTTGAGAGAGATGAAGTCAGTGAATGTACAGCGAGGTTGGATGGTGAGGAATTGGAAAATGTGAGTACGTTTAAGTACTTGGGTAGTGTGATGAGTAAGGATGGAGGTTTGGAGGGTGAAGTGCTTGAAAGGGTACAGCAGGGAAGAAAGGTTGCTGGTTCTTTGAAAGCAATGATAAGAAACAGGGAAGTGAGCATGGAAGTGAAAAAGTTACTAGATGACAGTATTGTGATACCAACTCTAACGTACGGAAGTGAAGCTTGGACGTTGTTGGAAGGACACAAGTCAAGAGTGAGAGCAGTGGAAATGAGTTATTTAAGAGGAGCCTGTGAAGTCACATGGAGAGAAAGGCTGACGAATGAGGATATAAAGGAGCATTGTGGTGTTGATGTGGATGTGATAGGAAGCGTTATGAGGAACACACTGAGGTGGTTTGGCCATGTGGAGAGGATGGAGGGTGAAAGACTGACGAAGAGAGTGTATGTGAGTGAGGTGGAGGGGGGAAGAGGGAGGGGGAGGCCGAGGATGAGATGGAGGGATGGGGTGGAGAGGTATATGAGAGAGGGGGGTGTAAGTTGGGAGCAGGGCAGTGAAATGGCGGGGGACAGGGCGACTTGGAGGCGATTTGTTTGTGGCCACCCCAAACGGGATTAAGGCGTCTGGCAATAGATAGATAGATAGATGAAGAATTACTGGGCTGAAACTTGATGTACGTATTCTTCATTAAGGGGAAATCCCTTCCGGCAAACGGATTACTTAAGACTGGCAAATCCCTCACCTTCGAAAGATACTGGAGTGAATTAAATCTGCTGGCGTCTTCGGGTATAACCAACGAGAATGCAACCCTTTGTCTTCAAGCTAAGTATAGCTGATCATATGTCAAGTGGCCAGACAGGCTGAATGGGTCTTGCCCTAGTCTGCAAAACCTTGGAACAAGGCACGCCAATTTCCGATCCTTAATCGATATAAGTGCATTTTCTTTATACAATGCATGTTCTGAGTAATAAAACATTGTTATGTCTCTTACCTGACGTCGAGTCCAAAAATTCATTAAGGAGTTCGTGACCAGCAGATACCTCCAAACTTCTGTGTTACCTCTTACATTTTATCATACATCCAAAAAGCAACTAATCCCAGAGTTAATTATGATGGTAATAACAAAAATGGCTCCAAGGTCTCTTCTGGCCATCATTTCATCCTGTCGTTCCATGGCATGCGAAAAAATTTTCTTAGAACATTTAAATCCTGCAAGGAGTGTGTGTGTGTGTGTGTGTGTGTGTGTGTGTGTGTGTGTGTGTGTGTGTGTGTGTGTGTGTGTGGGTGTTTTACTTCTTTTCCTGTGCAGGTAGATGATCTGGTGGGTGGAGGAGAGCTTTCTGATTTGTCATCTTAGTCTTAGGCCCTTCACACCAGGACGACGCATACATATACTGTACATTTGGGGCAGGCAGGGGTAGCGCACCATGGCACATATACTCGTATATAAGCTTGGAGTAACCAGGAACATCAACCCAGGACATGTATATGTACTGCGTATTTTAGGATTTTCCACCGTTCATTGATTCTGGTTATTGCCCGCCTTTAAAAGGCGGAGCGATAATGTTTTTTGCCTGCCTCTGCGTGTCTGTTGATGTGTGTGTGTGTGTGTGTGTGTGTGTGTGTGTGTGTGTGTGTGTGTGTGTGTGTGTGTGTGTGTGTGTGTGTTCCCATTATATCTCGTGAACGGCTTGAGCTATCAACATGAGACCTTCAAGGTATCAAGATACGGCCAAAATCTTGGCCGAGTTCGAAAATGGGCACTCGGGGTCAAGATCATGTGCACCAAAATTCCTGACAAAGATCAACTAGTTTTTATCACGCACCTTTAGCACCACTGTATCTCGTGAACGGTTTGAGCTATCAACATGAAACCTTCAGGGTATCAAGATATGGTCAAAATCTTGGCCGAGGTCGAAAATGGGCACTCATGGTCAAGGTCAAGTGCACCAAAATGGATGCCAAAGGTCAACTAATTCTTTCGCCTGCCTTTAACACCGTTTTACCTCACGAACGGCTTGAGCTGTCAGCATGAAACCTTCAGGGTATAAAGATATGACGAATTTCTTGGACTTGGCTAACAGCATATTCTGGCGGGCGATTAGCATTCGGCTCCTGAATGCTTTTCTTTCATTGCTTTAAGCTTTTGTACGAGAACCTGACTTGATTTCCCTCCAAGTTGCCGTGTCTCCCCATGCACTCCCCAGTCACCTTGAAACCGTGAAAGGGAACTCTGCTGACTTTGCTACTTTACAGTCTGCATAATCCAGTTATTGGGGAAAATACAAAATACGCAGGAAATGAGAAAACTATAAGTATTTATGAAATGTTCTGATAATTTTGTTAGTAGTCAGATATTTTCAAGGTAATTAGTGACCATTAAAAATACATGGGGTGAGATATATCATGACAGCAAAAGTAATTTATAAAAGTTTATTTCAACGTGTCAGTTGATATATTTCTATGTCAGTTGAACTAATAACATTTGCAAATATGCAGTGATGTTATCTTTGCTGCTTCCATTATCATTATATAATTATTCTGCACTCACAGCGGGTATATAACAGAAATAGTGCGATTTGCTTGTATTAGAAGTTTCAGGTAACTGAACGGGAAGTACTAAATGTACTGCAAGTACAGGGCAATCACTTATACTAGATAACAAGGTACTGTATATTTTCTTATAATAAACAGATTATCATTTCTTAAGGCAACAGGTGGTTTGTAAACACTTGAAAAATCCCCGCAGTAATGACAACCAAATGTCACTTTACCCTAGGCCAGGCGTTAAGGCCCAAATTCAAGTCTCAGTTTTAAACCCGATCCCTGGTTTAAACCCTGGATCACCACAGTCCAAGCTCACCGATAATGAGAACCAGGTTTTGAGCCGCTGTGGCTGGTTAAGTACTGCAGTGTTCATGAAGCCAGGACTTTTTTTTTTTTTTTTTTTTTTTTTTTTTTATAAAATCGAGTTATAGCGATATTTCATTATGTATTTTTTTTGTCTTTTTTGCCATATAAATGCAGTAACTGGGCAGGGAGCGACTTTTCGTTTTCTTTATATACCGGTGTTACCACCACATTCAAACTTCAGATCGTTTAAAAATCGCATGTTGAATGTCTGTGATCGCCGTGTCCGAATGCGTGCTTCAGTCTGAGGTTTAAGTCTCGGATTATTCAGTCTCGGATTATCTGTGATATATATATATATATATATATATATATATATATATATATATATATATATATATATATATATATATATATAGATATATTATATGTCAGACACTGGATATATATATATATATATATATATATATATATATATATATATATATATATATATATATATATATATATATATATATATATATTTTATTTGTCAGACTCTTTATATATATATATATATATATATATATATATATATATTATATGTCCGACACTGGGCATAGGCTTCACAGCCTGCTATCAAGGCCCAGCAGTCCTCCTACTTACCATACACCTCTACATGTCACCACTTCGGCTCTAACACCTACCGTCCATATTGCATACATGCTAGGGCTGTCTTATACAGGACTGGTGTATTGGTGTTAGCGGGGGTATTTTTACATGTCGGCGGGTCTTCTGGTAGATCGGTAAAGTCTGCCTTACATGAAATTCAAATCCTTAAACTTTTCCCTGCCCCAGCGGAGATTTGAACCTGGGTCCGTCACGGATTATCTGTCATATAATCCAGAGACTTGAATATGGCTAAACCCCGGGCTATAATCCGGGATCGAATAATCCCCAATCTGTATTTTAAGCCAGGCTCAAACCGGAGGTATAACCCGTCGTCCTGAATTCGGACCTGAGTCTGTAAATAGAGAGTATGAAGCATATTATTCTAGGATTTATTCTTGACAAATAATCCAGATCAATACAGGATAGAGGTACTGTCACCACTTGGATCCTCTGACCACAATCTCATCAAAGCCTCATTAGTTAACCCTCCTACACCTCCCCATTCCGAACCTGTCAGGGTGACCCGATGGCACTTTGACAGGGCAGACTGGGATGGATTTAGAAATTACCTTGCTGATGTTCCATGGCAGTCTTTCTTCTCTAGTGATCCCAATTCTACCCAGTCCCACATTTGCGACTTAATACTAGCTGGTATGGATTTATTCATACCAAGTCAACAATTCACTAAAAGATCAAACTCTCCAAAATGGTTTGATGGCAATTGTGCCAGAGCAACAGCCCAAAAGTCATTAGCATATAACTCTTACTTAAAATCAAAAACATCTGAATCACTCTTCCAATTTAAAATTGCTAGAAATCATGCAAAAGCTGTATTAAATCTATCTAAATCAAACTTTCTTCAAAAGCAAGCATCAAAACTACTTAACAACCCTAATGACAATAGAATATTCTGGTCAACTCTTAATTCTTTCAATAATAACTTTAACAAGTCATCTTCCATTCCCCCACTAAAATCTTCAAATGGCAATATTACAAATGACCCACGTGGGAAAGCGGATATCTTTGCTAGTACCTTTGCAAGAAACTCTACCATAGATGATACCAGCCAGAATGTCTCAGTACTGGAACTTGATTCTCCCGAAATTGCCCCACTTAAAATACAGACAAGATTCGTAAAATCCATCCTAGACAATTTACCTACCAACAAAGCTCCAGGCCCAGATGGAATTCCGCCAAGTGTTTTGAAAAAGTGTTCCCCTGAACTTGCCTCTGTCCTAGCCAAATTATTCAGACTATGCATACGTTCTTCTTTATTCCCAAATTCATGGAAAGAAGCCAATATCCACCCAGTTCCGAAGAAGGGAAGTTCGTCTGACCCCTCCAATTACAGACCAATAGCTGTCACATCTTCTCTTGGTAAGGTATTTGAAACTTTAATTAATAAGCATATTGTTAAACATCTTGAATCCAACAACTTAATTAGTGATAGACAATACGGTTTTCGCCACGAAAGATCCACCATTGACATACTCAATCTCTTAACTGATACCATCCATCAATCAATTGATCTTTTTGGAGAAACTCATACAGTAGCTCTTGATATCTCTAAAGCTTTCGACAGAGTATGGCACCGTTCCCTGCTGTCCAAACTCCCTTGCTATGGACTAACGTCTTTTGTTCCTTTGATTTCTTCTTATCTTGGTGACAGGAAAATAAGAGTAAAAGTAGATGATGTATATTCGAATTTCCACTCAATTAAAGCCGGCGTGCCGCAGGGATCAGTTCTGGCACCAACCCTATTTCTGGTTCATATTAATGATCTCTTATCTGTCACTCACAATCCTGTTCACTCATATGCAGATGACTCAACGCTACATAGTTCATTCACACTCAGACATCCATTTACAAAGTCTAATATCTCTACCTCTCAACTCAGTACAGCCATCTCCATAAATCAAGATCTAGCTACAATCAGTGAATGGGGACAAAACAACCTTGTCTCTTTTAATGCTAGTAAAATTAAATATATACAGTTTACTAATAGACAGATATTGCCAGATTCGTACATTACCTTCAGTGCTACTAATATTCCCATCTCCAAAAGTATTGAAATTCTTGGTGTCTCACTTAACAGTGCCCTCAGCTGGACCTCTCATGTCAGATCACTTGGTAAAACTGCCTCAAAGAAACTTGGATTATTGTACAGAGTCCGTAACTTCTTCGCCGATGAGCAGTTAGCTAAAATTTATAAGAGTCATGTGCGCTCTCAGCTTGAATATTGCTCACCCTTGTGGAATGGTTGTGGAGAGGTTGCATTAAGACAACTAGACAAAATTCAGACTAAAGCTGTTAGAATCATTAACAACCCTGCCATTACATATAAACTACCTCCCCTGCAAGTAAAAAGGAATGTTGCCTCCCTTGCATTATTTTACAGATATTTTTTTGGCAAATGCTCAGACGAAGTTGCGTCCATGGTGCCACCTCTCCATGCCTTCCCTCGTGCTACACGGGCATCTGGTAGCGCTCATGACTGGAATGTCACTCAACCATATTGCAGAACTTCTGCCTATCAGAATTCTTTCATTCCCCGAACTGCATCTCTCTGGAACTCGCTTCCCCAGAGTTGTTTTCCTCCAAATTTCAACCCACAACTGTTCAAGTCTAACTGTTACAGATATTTTATGAATAGAGGACACCAGTAATCTGGTGTATGGATTATTTTTTTTCCCCATTTGTTTTTCCTTCCTCCGTTCTGTTATTAAAAAAAAAAAAAAAAAAAAAGTGGCATAGGAGCTTCGTAGGACCTCCTTTTTTAGCAACTATAACATATAACACCATAATGTGTTGTTGTATATTATATTCCTCATTTTATGTCGACGTAGTTATACTTTGTTGAGCAAATCGCAGGGGAAAAGATGCTGAGAATACGACCTCAATTTACTGTATACTGATAATGAGGTGGGACCAACCAGAAAGAAACGTAAAGTGTGTGTGATCTCTTTAATTTTTCTGTAGATCTTTAATGCATTTTTGCACTTATTCGCCCATCTCCTATTGATCTTCCTCGCTTCTTTCCCACTTCAACTTCGCGTCTGTACACTTTCTTTGTCTGCCTTGCACTTTCCATGAATTCCATATATGTTAAGTCCTTGAGTACTGTGGCGTCTTTTTTTATATAATTATTGCTATCGCAATATGATTTTATTCAGCTATTGGAAACCCTCTTATCGTAGTGGGATTATAAGAGGGTAATACCCCTGACTTCGTGGTCTTTGTCAAGCATAACTAAAAGCCTGGTGGTGGCAAGAATGTCACAGAAAAAACAAAACAGAGTGAGGTGTTTAACCATTCCAGATCATTCTTATAGTTGGTTTGTTTTTATCTCAATGATCCTTAGTTATAAAGAAGGAAAAGTCCCCTTGGTTACCAGGTAAACTGACCCTCCACTCAGGCTAAACTCGACATCCAGGTGAAGTGAAAGGGGATCCTTGTCAGGTTAAAACAAACGTGCTTTTCTAACCACACTCGTTACGTGTAGCGTCACCCTGCTTTCCATGCACACTCGCTCCGTTGTCCACCTAACTCTCCATTTCACTCATTCGCTACTGTGGCTACGTTTTCTTGTTTTTGGTAGTGTATTGTTGCTGCTACTAAACAATTTTTATTCAGCTTGGGAAAGGTTTGTCGTACTGGATAATTAATGTTTGGGAAATATGTCCAAAACTTAAAATAAGCGCCTGAATATAGCAACTATGTAATACAAAAGACGTCCTCGGGCTGATTGGATTAGCTGTATGTGCGTTCCTCAGATAACTCTTCTCTACAACTCCTGATTGTGTCCTCTGTCCTTCTAGAACTGTCCACGTCTCACTTCCGTAAATCAGACTTTACACTCACACAGTGTCATGCAGGGAGCTCTTTACCTCCACACTCACGTTCGTATAATAAATCATAGCTTTTTTTTTTTGAAGGGCCCCACTGGACCTACTTTCTCATTTCCTCATCGATCCTACCAACTTTGCTCAAAACACCTTCCAGGCATTTGAGCTCCCCCCCACATACACTTCATTACGGAACCATACAACTATACAAAAAGCATTAGCATCACTGTGTCTCTCTGATATTTGAACTCTCCCACATTTAATATCATATTTGTATCCATGCAGCCTAACACAACGTCTGGTATTATTTTTGCCCCACATATTTGAACTCACTGACACACCCGATCACCGAATCATCAAGCCTTTCATAACACCTAATGACTACGATCCTCCAACACCTTCGGCAAACCATATAGCCTTTAAGGATGTCTTGCACGGGTGCCTTATTTGAACTCACTCCCACACACTCTGTCACAGTATCGAATAGCATTCACGAACGCTTAGTGTTACGATCTGTTTCAGTGTCGTTAAACTCCATCCTTTAACTACACACCGTTGCAGAACGCCTTGTATCATCGTCTTATTTTAACTCCCTCACTCCCGATTATAGAATTATTTACTTATACAGAACGTACTTTTGAACTTTCCTACACATTCCATCAAAGAATAATAGACTTGTATAACGCTGGTATCAGTAATTTGCCTGAATTCCCTCACATTCTCCAGTTATTACTGATTCGTTCAACTCATTTACTACAGTGTCGCTTAATTCTGTTCCCTCAGGAAGAATTCATTAAACATAGAAAAGATTACTTATTCTGATGGAGATAATTAAGGCTTCATCTGATCCTTCTAGTTAGAAGAAAACATCTCCTGGGCTAATTAGAACGACCTGTATTTAGCAAGCGATAAGAAAAAAAGGACCAGTGCCTTTGTCAGAAATTGCGACTTTTCTCCTCCACTCATTAACTTTAAGATTTTTTCCCCCATCATTAACACTTTAGAATTTACTCATAGTAACCAGTGTCAGGGATGTTTGATCTTCATTCCCATGCAGCACAAAATCATCCGTAATCCTTTTAGCACGAATAATATTATATTTTTTTATTTACTATTATTATTATTATTATTATTATTACTATTTTTATGCAATGACCTGTAATATTTACCTTTTCCGTTTTCTTTTGAGCTGACGGGTTAGAAGTAGACTCCTTTCAACTCTTTCACTGCGAGAGGTTTGCCAGTTAGAATAAAATCGTTTGTTAGCAGATATGAAATATAAAAAAGGATGTCGTCGTAAGGAACTCGTTTATTTCCACTCTTCTCTCCCAGTACTGATCCGCTTCATGACATTTTGCGCCTTGGCCTACCTAATTATTCCATCTGTATACATATTGAACAGAAAAAAAGTATTTCCCATTGAATTGTCCATCCACTCATAACTAATTACTCTCGCCCCATCACGTACGCTGGCTATCACTTTTAGTAGTTTGATAACCACTTCCTTATTGTTTTCTAAGCACTTTCCATATTTTTCACCTTACCTTTTAACTTTTGGGCTGTCATAAGCGTAATTAAGTCGTCTGGAAGAATCGAGAATAAAATATGTAAATATGTTTTCGTAGTGGTGGATTAACAATACACTCCTCTGTAAAGAATCCCCGCCCACTATGTTACATTTATAACCCACAGTATTTCGTCCAAACTAATCCCTCATTAGTCTCTCTCACATTATGGACCTCAATTCTGCCATAAAATTTTCTTGCCTCATTGAGAAAACTGATGGACAGCTCAGTCATATCTGGTTTCATGATTGTAATCCGACACTCCCTCCTGATCGCATATTCCAAAAAGTCGTCAGTAACTTCTCTGTCTTTATTCCTTCTCCATATTTCGTCTTTCCATTAATCGTGCCATCTGATTCAGCTGTTTACACCTTTTTTATCTGGATTGTCACCCCTTCCCACCGCATATCTAATTTCACTCCCTGCATTCATTCTCCTCTTTGCTATTGTCATTCCAAAAATATATTATCGCTGTCAGCATTCAACAATTCGTTTACCTTTCCAGTACAGTGATATCTTGCATATTATATTCTTATCACCAGACAATTTTCAGTTAGGAGAGACGTCTGACGGTGGAGGATTTGGAAACAAAATCCATCCTTTCCCTCGCTACAAGAGGGATCCCTATAGTTAAATAAAATCGCCTGGCAGTATCGGGAATTAAAACAAGAAGACTTCATCGTCCTGAACTGATTAAAATACCTGTCTCTCCGTTCTTCGCCGCTCATGTTTCACCTCTTTCCAAAATACTGTCTTGCTTTCGTTCCACTTTATATTCACATTCCTATCATATTCACTATCTACGAGTATTTTTTGCCTTGTCTTTCTCACGGCAAGCTCAGCCTGTCTTCTTCGCCATATACATTTTTCTTTCCTTTCTCTTTTACAGTACCTTACCCTTCATGCATTGTTATTCCACATTTTTAGCAATTTTCAGTCTCTGTTTCTTTTTCTTTGTTATCTAACCATCTTTAACTTTCGTTTCCTTCCTCTTATCTACACATCTTCATTCACAGTGATTAGCTCTGTTGTAAACTCTCCTTAATTATATTTTACAGTGTTGTTCACTCACTTCTGTCGTGCTCCTCCAGTCTCTCTCTAACCTCTCTCAAATTTTTCCCTTAATAACTTCGTGTTTATACTAATCTGCTCTTATAAATGCACCTCCTTCACTTGATCTCTCTCCTGCATCACCTTGTAAGTATATGTATTACTGATATTGCAAATGCTTGGACAGACGTCTCCATTTTCGCTTACACCCAGTCGACGCAGTTCTCCATCCTCGGGTAGTACTTACGGAAGGCAACTTTGACAACCTGGATGCTCTAGCCCACTAGCCTTGTATCCTAGAAGAAGTGAATGATCAACTTGCCGAAGGCTGAGAGACCAGAGTTACGGGAATGAGTAGTGTGAAAAAGCTCTTCATGGTTTTTGCCTCTTTATATTTACCGTGTGACTTTTATTTCTTTTCTTAGGCTGGTATCAACACATATAACCAGTGAAATTAGCCAGTAAGCACTCGCTTTCTCAACTTTCCACATATTTAGTACACACTTTTGTTGATACGGTTACTGGTAAGATGGGGCGCCCAGCATCCACTCTCCGGATGTAGTGCTGCTTTCAGGTGAATGTACACTGAATGTCAAGCCAGTTGGTTTCTTGGAACCCGGTACGTCATAAATTTACTGCACTTGGTGAGGCGGTGGCTCAGTCGGTAGAGAGATGGCCTGCAGTTCTACCTGACCCAGGTTCAAATCCCCGCTGGGGAAGGGAACAGTTTAAGGATTTGTATTTCATGAAATCAGACTTTACTGATCTACCGAAAGGCCCGCCGACATGTAAAAATACCCCCGCTAATACCAATACACCAGTCCTGTATGAGACAGCCCTAGCATGTATTCAATATGGACGGTGGGTGTTAACGCCGAAGTGGTGACATGTAGAGGTGTATGTAATGTAGGAGGACTACTGGACCTTGGGAACAGGCTGTGAAGCCTATGCCCAGAGTCGGTCGCATAAAATATATATATATATATATATATATATATATATATATATATATATATATATATATATATATATTATGCGAGGAAGAAGGAACCAAACCCCGTATTCCCTGCGGGCGTAGGCGAAAGGTAAGGAACGTGGCAGTGATTAGCTTTCCCCCAAACGCTTTTAAGTTGCTGGTAAAAATACCTCACGCCATCCTAAGGTGTGAAAAGAGGACTGGATGAGAATGATGACTATAATACTGAAAGACTGCGAATGTTACAGTACCTTCCCTTCCAACACACATATCCACGAAATAATTCCTGTTGTCATTCACACTTCGCTCCCTCCCTCAAACACACCACCATACCTCCCCTTTCCAACTCTGGCATTCACTTTCCCAAGCAATACCAGTCTATCCTTTAAATAATTTTAGCAGAGTTTCTCCTCGGCATTTCTCTCTCTAATCTGTTGGTGCATACGAACACACAGCCACACATGTTACGTATAGGCATTCTGAACCTTAACCTTAATGTGCTTGCTCCCTCGCATGCATAGTCTTTCAAGTTTTCTTTCCATGTTTTACAAATCACATTGCGGGAAAAAGACACACACACACACACACACACACACACCGCTCGCTGGTGCAGTGGTAACGCTCTCGCTTGCCAACTGGTGGACGGGAGTTCGCGCCTTGCTCAGGTTGCGAAAAGTTTCACTGACGAAGTGGGCGGTTACTGTCCCCCTTGAGCAAGGGGACGGGTGTGTGCGTGTGTGAAGGTCACAGCCTTGCCCTTAGATCGGACTATATGAGCTCTCAGCTCCCTTCCGGGAGGGGAAAAGCTGACGATCACTACCATCAAAGTGATCCTGACCGACCCGGTGAATTACACACACACACACACACACACACACACACATGCATGCATATGCAATACGTTCAAAGATAGTCTCTTATCTACTTCGTATGTTTAATGACTCCTCTTCTCTCTCTAAGGTTCTTCCCCTGCCTTTTCTCCTTTCAGATCCAGAGTTACCCTATTCTCTTTCACATCTAACCTTTAGAAAACACCTGATTATGCAGGAAAAGAAGTAATATGCCATGGTTCATCCCCCTTCCCTTCCACCTCCTCCCACCCTCATCGTCTTTCCAGCCACCATTCCCATTTCCTAAGCTGCATTAAATCGCCTGGTTGTAATAAGCTTGATCCTTTCAGCCACGGGACGTAAGTTTTTAGATACAGGGGCATCTCTATGAGGGGCCTCGTCAGTCAGCCACACCCTAAGGATATTCACGCGCAAGGTACTTCAGCGAAGTTCCGTACGATGCTTCATTAAGCTCTCTATTCAGTGTCACACCCAACTTGCTTCACTCTAGCGAATTCCAGTGGCGTTTCAGTTGACTGAAAACCCGTTAGGTCCCGCATATAATATTTTTATAACTGATTCTTTACTGAAGAGATTTTTCAAAAGCAGGATTAGATAATTATTCTGTACCCTTCATTACAGCAGGTCCTCCCTAAGTTCAATAAAATCACATGCAGTTATTAAGAATTTAAAGGAGGAACACTTCCTCTGGCAGGAGTTAAAACAGGGATGACGTTAACCTGGTGGGCGAGTAAATAGAATTTTATCATAAAAGTTTCTCCCAACCCTCCCTCCTCCCACATTCCCCATCTTCCCTAACATCATTTCCGTCTCAAAAATTGACTAAACTCTAATGGTGACTGGAAGAATCTAAGAAGCAGTCTCTCATCTTTGCTGGGGGGGAGAATCTAAGAAGCAGTCTCTCATCTTTGCTGGGGGGGAGAATCTAAGAAGCAGTCTCTCATCTTTGCTGGGGGGGAGAATCTAAGAAGCAGTCTCTCATCTTGCTGGGGGGGAGAATCTAAGAAGCAGTCTCTCATCTTGCTGGGGGGGAGAATCTAAGAAGCAGTCTCTCATCTTGCTGGGGGGGAGAATCTAAGAAGCAGTCTCTCATCTTGCTGGGGGGGGGGGAGAATCTATGAAGCAGTCTCTCATCTTGCTGGGGGGGGGGGAGAATCTATGAAGCAGTCTCTCATCTTGCTGGGGGGGGGGGAGAATCTATGAAGCAGTCTCTCATCTTGCTGGGGGGGGGGGAGGGTTACGTCTTGAATCCGCCGACATCGTTACTTCATGTAATTATCTTCTGTTGTTGGACGCTTTAGCTCTCTAGGTGTGAGAGGATTAAAGTAGGTTGTCTCTGACACCATCTTAAAAGGAAAAAAAAAAGCCTTTCCTAAGCTGAATATCAACCGGTTAGAAATAGTGAAAAAAAGTAGGGTTTTTCTATCGCGGTGCAGTTTCCTAAGCTGAATAAAATCCCTTGATGATATCATGAGTAAAGCAAAGAAGCTGCGTTCGTGTTCCCATCTCTAGGGCTGAATAAAAATGCCTGGTGGTGGCGAGGGAAATAACGAAAACACCCAACCTGTTCCCATGTAGGTTGAATAAAATCGTCTACGGGTTGCGGAAATGTAGGAATAGATTGCAGTTTCAATCTCATCCCTAAGCTACACTAAACTCGTCACCCAAACATCTTTTAGGCTTAATGAAATCGCCTGTTGTTAGTGAAAGTTAAGAAAAGGAAGTTACCTGAAGAAAAAGACACCATTAGCTGATTCTGTAAACAGGTCCACTAATTGCCATCAGAGAGAGAGAGAGAGAGAGAGTCACCGCAATTGAAAACAAATTTTTCCTGCACAGTGTTTTGCAAATGTGTAGTGCATAAGTACATTACGTTCCTATCATTATTTGTGTAACACAGTCATCGCCACTGTCATCATCATCATCATCATCATCACCATTATCATCCCGAGGTTGTAATTTGAGTGACAGATCTAGGAAAGGGTGTAAGGAAAGTACCATAACTGTGTCCAACGAAATAAGCCGCACTTCAGTTCAATCTTTATTCAGATGGTTTTTGCTTCTACGATCTTCATTATTACCTTTGTTTCCTAAGTAAAACAAGAGATCAGTTCAGGAGTGTCAGACACCCTCCCTCTTCTAGTCAACTCAACTCTGACCATTTCGTTTCTTTCACTACATTTCTCTTTCTCTTTCCAGTGTTTTCCTACCTCTCCTGCACAACTACCCCCCATCCCCCTCCTCCTTCTCTCTCATTTGGCGACACCCTTAGGCTTCCCATGTTATTTTCGCCACACTTTTGGCCTCCACGTTAAAGCTGCTCGCCCTTATAGTGCCCTGCATTGTTGTTGATTTTGTCGGATTATGCCAGGTACTTTTTGCTTTACTGAGCACAGTTTGGCTGTTGTGAGCAGCTTAGGAGGCAAAATATGGGCCAGTATTCCATTTTGCTCTCTCTCTCTCTCTCTCTCATCCACAGATGAATATACACCTCAGTCCACTGAGCCATAGTCAAGCGTCTATGAATCCAGTAAGGAAAGACAGCCAAGAGAGGTGAACGGATTTTACCTGTATTTCTCACCTAGTATTTCCCCGTACTTTCTCACCTAATATTTCCTGTAGTATTCTAACCCACTATTTCCCTGTATTTTCCCACCTAGTATTTCCCTGTAGTATTCTAACCTACTATTTCCCTGTAATTTTCCAACATCTTTATTATGACGACGTATTTACTGTACTTTTTCTATTCCTGACGGATGCATTTAGATTAGGATGAAATTTTCTAACTGAAGGAGTACATTGAACTGTAGTTAACCTTTTCATTACTTGAAGATTGTTCCTTAGTTGAATGGAATCATGTGAAAATAACAATAAGTGGAATGCATTAAGTGACTGAACAGTTATATATCCTAACCCAGACACTTCTAATTACACCCTATATTTTCTTCCAGGCACAGCTTTACCCCCTGCTCTCCTCACTCCGTCCCCTCTTCGCCTCTTCTGATCTCGTTCTCTCTTCTCCTATCCCCTCTTCTTCTCCTCTCCCCACCTCCTCCTACCCTGCTCTCCGAACCCTTCCTCCTCTTTTCTCCTCACCCCCACTTCCCCTCCTCTCCTCTCCACTTTTTCCTCTTTTCTTCACATATCGTCCTCTCCTCCCCTCCCCTTACCTGCTCCCCTCCTCTCCTCTCCTCTCCTCCCTTTGCCTTTCCCCTCCTCGCTTTCCCTTCTTTCACTTCTCCCCTCCTCTTTTCTGCTCCTTTCATCCCCTCTCGTCCCCTCCCCTCATCTACACTTGTTTGGTCACCGAGAGAATTGGGGAACCATAAAACCCTCGTGATGTGTGTGTGTGTGTGTGTAAGTTAACCCCGCCCCTCTTTCCCTCTCCCTCTTTCCCCCCTCTCTCCCCTCCCCCTCTCTTCCCGGCCCCTCTCTCTCCTCTCTCCTTCTCTTCCCCTTCCCTTCTCTTCCTCTACCCTTTGTTCACTCCCCCACTACTTGCCTTTGAATTACCTCCCTACTTATGCCTCCAAGCATTTCCCCCATCCTTTCCCTGCCTCCTTTCTAACCTGTTCTAAAATCCTCTTCTTGTTTCTACCCCCTTCTCTCCTCCATCTCGCAAGTGGAATAACTTGAGTTCGCTTCGCTGTGCACTCAGACTCATGGAGGAAGTTTGCTGCCCTTACTTCTTTGTTCACCCAGTGTTACTGCTGGGACCTTAAATGTAAACTGATGATTGCCAACATACCCAAGGGAATGCTGGATGGTCTACACACAACTGCTGTACAGAGAGGGATGCGGCTCTTTTTTTGGGGGGAGGAGGGGGGGCTGAAAAGTGTTTGTCATTATTCTTGAGATGCACCTGCTTGAAAAGTACAGTATAATGGTAATTGCTGTATTAATGAACTTTGTTTTTAGTGTTAAAAACTATGCCAATCATCTCAGGAAATAATCGTTAACACCGAAATGAATAAAAATTAAATAAATAAATGAATAACTATCACCTGCTTGTTTAGCTTGTTCTTTTAGAAATGGGGAACACAGCCCCCCCCCCCCTAGGTTGCGCCCATGGCTACAGTACCTCAACATACTTCTTTGCATGTTGCCAGGATAATTTATGAACATAAAAGAACAGAATCCCATGTTTGTTTATGTGGTTTGACCTTTAACCCAATAAATCTCTTTGAAAAGCATAAACAAATAAAAAAAATGATAAATATATGAATAAATGAATGAATATTAAATGAAATGTATGTCCGTGGGTATCTGCTAAAGAAACAATTTTACCAAATTTGAAGCAAATTGGCTGATGATATAAATGAATGGCACGAAGGTGAAAAGTGTTTAAAGAGAGAGAGAGAGAGAGAGAGAGAGAGAGAGAAACAAAAAACCAGCAAACGACAATTTGAGTGATGCATGATACAGTGTATGGGAATATTGTGATTTGATATTGATTAATTCTGCCTTAATAACCTTGCTTAGGTCTATGGGCATTAATACTAAGCCTTCTGATAATTCGTCTCCCTACTTTTTCAACGACACTTTCTTTTCCCCCACAAGGGTATGGCCAAGGATTTTTTTGTTTTGCTTTTGCCTGGAAACCCCCTTAGCTTTTCCTCAGTGGACATGAAATACAAATGACAGGAAATTTTTATGGATCTTCTTTAAGTTTAATGAAACGCCGACAACTTTGGCCCCAAGCTGTCGATAAGCGTTGCTCGTCACTCGGTATGCCTCTGCCAAACATTGCTCTGGGACCCGCCATACAGCCTCCAACCCTGACAGGGTTCATTGTGGGCTGAAATGACTCTAACTAAACTAAGTCAATCCCATATGAACCTGACCTTTGACCCCTTGACCTTGATGAACTAATCAGTGCCTCTCCCACCATAGGTGGGCAAAAAAATTATAAAATCGTCTAGTACTAGTCACATAAGGAGAGAAGACGTTATCGTATGAAGGGGTCAAAGTATCTTTCCCTCACGTCTCCTTTAGGTGCTTTTCACAGCTACCAAGACTTATTTTTAAGTCAGCACTTATCTTATGCCACACATCTGTCCGCATTAAGCACCTGGAGCAGTAAGTATTACGAGGCTGGACCTTAAGTTGTGCAGAGATTACTTGTTTACACAATTATCTCCTCTCGTACAGGCACCAAACAGTTTAAAACAAAACTGGTGAACTATAAAGTGAAAATTAAGACAAAATAAAATCATTCATAGCAATAATTACCTACAAAGGAGATGCGTGCATGCTCGAAGACAATTTTTATTTCATTTTTGCTGCATTCGGACAATTTTCTTCAGGTTAAGACGGATCACTTGTAGCAAAAAAGTTATGGATGTATCGAACCCTTCTACTTCGAAACCTCTCCCCGAGACTGAATAGATTACCTGTAGATAGTGTGATGTGTATTAATTTATATAATCTGCTTTGACGGATTCATCCCTTCATTAAGGTGGCGTTAGTTTAGTATGTACTTGTTACCTCAGATGGTTGGCTTTTACTTATGAAAGAGCTCTTATATTGAGAGTGGATAATGACGGCAATATCTAACCTCCCCAGTCTGAAAAGTTTCCCTGAAGCTGAGTGAAATTGCCCGTAGATTGCAGGAAATTGTAGGTAAAGACGTCGTCTGTCTGAATGCGTCCGGATCCTTTGTAAATGTTTGCCCTGTATGTTCTTCCTTTGCCAAAGCATCCCCTTGTCCCTGTTCACCAGCAGAATAATTGGCGACTGGAATGTAAAACCACAACTACCGACTGTATTTTAGGGCAAGACTGACACTTGGCCAAGGTTGTTTGTCTACATTAACCACCCTCGTTATGTCGATAGGCATTAGACCATTGTTTATGACTAGCTTAGGAGATTGCGTACAACGTCCTCGTTACAGATTTATTTTGCACATCACGCCTGGCTAATCATTTTGTACGCCACAAAAACAAACTATGTCGACGTTAAACACGTAGTTATAAGTTATAACTGCTTGTTTAACGTTGACAAGCAGAAGAAGGATTATGATTAACAACTGTATTCTCAGTGGCATTAGAATCTTCGTAGTGTCTCGTCCTTGGCGATTCAGTTGTTAATCATAATCCTTCTTTTGCTCACATCATTGGTTTCCAAGCAGTATCCACCAAAGCCGTCCTCTACCTCCTTCTCCATCATTCTTCTCCCTATCCCTTTCCCCAACCCAGGTACAATCAGGGACAAACGTTCGCTTGTTACTGAAGAGCATCTACTTCACACGTAATGCATACCGTTTACTTTACTTCATAACGCATCATATCAAGGACAGTCATTTATGGGGTTATAAATACTTCAAACTTCTCTCAGCTTTGAAGTGTTAGCCAGCAGAAGGAAGTGAGAAATAGAAACTGTGAAAAATTTGGTGAGGTTTTTTCAGTCTCAGTACATCTTTGCCTCCCTCTTATTATTCAGTCGTCTCCGCACACCCGTAAGGCCACATTATCCACACTCATCTCCTCAGTTTCATTCTTTCCTTTAGCATCTCCTTTGGCATTGTTACCGCCTTTCTCCCATCTTCTTTCCTTTTTTCTTCTTTTCTCACCTTGCTCCACTTACTCCCTCCTCTCCCTTCACAGTTTCAGAGTCTCCAACCTGAATACCATAGCATCACTTCCATCCTCCTCCCCCACCCTCCTCTTATATTTTTTTCTTTCATTTTCTATTTTCACACACTCCTTCCTTCACTCCCTTGGCATTACGAGTATTTCCTCTCTCCTCTCCTTCCTCTGTTTCCCCCTCTCTCCCCTTTCTATGCTCCACTTCCTTTCTCCTCTCCTTTCATCTCCAGGTTTTACTCTCTTTCCAGCTTCCCCTCGACATTCTGTCCTTCGCCTTCTCCTCTTCTTGCACCGCTTCCTCCCTCCTCTGATCCCCATTTTCAATCTCTACCTGCCTCTCTCCTTCACCATCTTTTTTTTCCTCCTCTTTTCTCTTCCCTTTTTTGCTCGTGCTCCAGTTCCTCCCTCGTCTCCCTCTCAGTTAAACTCTCAACTTTCATCTCAACCTCAGTCTTACTTTCTTCTCCGTCTCCTTTCTTCCCTTAGTTCCATCTCGTCTCTCTCCTCTGCTGTCTTATCTCTACTTCTCCTTTCCCCTTAGTTTTGTTTTCTCCATTCGTCTCCGGTCTTACCTATGTTTCTCTCTTATCTGTACTACTTCTTCCTCTCCTCTCCTCTTCCAGTCCCTCTTCCTCTCCTCTGCTATCTCCACTTCCTGCTTCCCCCTCTCCAACATCCTTGTCAGCCAGGCATCTCAGTCGTGTGTTCGTGTTAAACACGTTAACGGGATGCATGTGTTTGCCGACTGTGTGACAGGTGTGTGTGTGTGTGTGTGTGTAGGGGGAGGGGAAGGGAGGCAGGGTTGAGTACGCCTTATCATAGCTATGTCCATCAGTGTCATTACCTGGTTATGAATTAAGAATCGTTTTCTCGATGGCAAAAGGAGTCTTCGTAGTAATTCTCCCTTAGCAATTTTATTCTGCATATTACACCATAATATTTTCTTGTATGTCGCAAATATCATTTTAATATCGGCACAGTTGCTCATATAACTTGCCGAAGGATGCTGAGCTGCGATATGAAGCGCTTAGTACTGAAGAGGCGGTGGTGCCAGTGTTGCGAAATTGGTATAGTCAGTGCTGAATAAGGGAAGCCTTCCTCTAGTTTCAACGGCAAAGACAAAGGAGGACATCCGTTATAATTAAACTACTGACGTTCAGTTTATTTATTTTATATCAAACTAAACACAGTGAAAATAAAGAGACATAAATTATCTAAAAGGCTTCTTTAGACAAAGATTACATGTTTTTCTTTTCTAACTTAAAAAATTTCGTGTTCTGTTATTTACATGTAGGTGAAACTGCATACTGTTTGAGAAAATAAAGATGATAGGTGGTCTTTTCCGAATTTTTTTTTTTTTTTTTTTTTTTTTTTTTTGAGAGAGAGAGAGAAGAGAGAGGTATATGTGAGCAGGAGAAGGGAGGTGAAGAGACTGGTGAAGGAAAGTAAGAAGAGAGTGGATGCAGAGTTTGGAAGGAATCTGAGTGTGAAATGGAGGGAGAGTAAGAAATTGTTTTGGAAGGAGGTAAAGAAAGTAAGGCAGTGTGAAAGGGGAAATAGTAGGGGAGTGAAAGATAGGAATAATAGATTGATGGTGGAGAAGAGGGAGAAATTGAGGAGAGGGAAGGAGCACAATGAGGATTTGTTGAATGTAGAGAGTGACAGCAGTACGAGTATAAGTGGCTGGGGAATGGCTGGGAGAAGAAGAGATGAGAGGAGGGAGGAAGAGATCAGTAGGGCGGAAGTAGTGGAAGCAGTGAAGAAGATCAAGTTGGGAAAGGCCCCAGGAATCGATGGAGTGTGTGGTGAAATGCTGAGGTATGGGGGTGAGATTGTTGTGGAGTGGATATGGAAGTTGTGTAGATTGGCTTGGGAAGAGGGAAGGCTTCCAGAGGACTCGAAATCAGGTATAATTGTTCCTTTATACAAAGGAAAAGGGTAGAGAGAAGTATGTGGTAACCATAGAGGTATTTGCCTTCTTAGTGGGATTGGTAAAATATACGGTAGAATACTCATTGATAGGGTTAGGCATATGACAGAGGAGCTAGTTGGAGAAGAACAAGGGGGATTTAGGAAGGGAAAACGGTGTGTAGATCAGATATTTGTTCTAAGATGTTTAGTGGAGAGGTATCTAGAGAAGGGAAAGAAAGTGTATGCTGCCTTCATGGACTTGGAGAAAGCTTATGACAAAATAGATAGGCAAGGTATGTGGAAGGTATTAAGAATATATGGAGTGGAGGGGAAATTGTTGAGTGCTGTGAAGAGTATGTACGAAGGAGCTATGGCTATGGTGCGAGTGGATGGTGAGCTGAGTGAGTTCTTTGATCTCAGTGTGGGACTGAAACAGGGTTGTGTGATGTCTCCATGGCTGTTTAATATATACATGGATGGGGTTGTAAAGGAGGTGCAAGGTAGGGCAGTGGATGTGGGGGTGGCTCTAATGAATGAGGGTGAGATTTGAAAGATTCCAGTGTTGCTGTTTGCCGATGGTACAGTATTGTTGAGTGAAGATGAATGGGAGTTGCAAAATTTTTGGTGAATGAATTTGGGACAGTGTGTAGGAGGAGGAAGCTGAAAGATAATGTAAACAAGAGTAAAGTTATTGTGTTTGAGAGGAATGAAGTCACAGAATGTACAGTGAGGTTGGATGGTGAGGATATGGAGAATGTGAGTGCATTCAAGTACTTGGGTAGTGTGATGAGTAAGGATGGAACTTTGGGGGATGAAGTGCGTGAAAGGGTATAGCAGGGAAGGAAGGTTGTTGGTTCACTGAAAACAGTGATGAGAAATAGGGAGGTGAGTATGGAAGTTAACAAGTCACTGCATGATAGTATTTTGATCCCTACCCTGACGTATGGAAGCGAGGCGTGGACCTTGCAAGAGGGGAACAAGTCAAGAGTGAGAGCAGTGGAAATGAGATACTTGAGAGGAGCATGTGGAGTGACATGGAGGGACAGGTTGACGAATGAAGAAGTGAAGGAACGTTGTGGGGTGGATCTGGATGTGGTTGAGAAGATTAGGGGAAGTACACTGAGGTGGTTTGGACATGTGGAGAGAATGGAGAATGAAAGACTGACTAAGAGGGTCTATGTAGGTGAGGTGGAGGGAGGGAGAGGGAGGGGTAGACCGAGGTTGAGGTGGAGGGATGGAGTTGAGAGGTATATGAGGGAGGGGGGTGTGAGTTGGGGGGAGGGTAGTCAAATGGTGGGTAACAGAGCGACTTGGAGGCGTTTTGTTTGCGGCAACCCTTTGCGGGATTAGGGTGTCGGGCTATAGATAGATAGATAGATAGACTTTATGTGTGTGAAAAATTATTCTAGAGAAACATTTTCACACCTTATGAGTTCTAAGTGAGCCATTATTAATAACAAGCTTAAACCATAAGAAGAAAAATAAGTAGACACTGTAGACTATGTTTTCTCAAAACGTATACTTTTTGTCTTCACCTGTTCAATATTAAACGCCTAACAAGCAGAATAAATCTCTAAGGAAGAGGCATTAAGAAATCGCCCAACCCACGTATAATACGAGACGAAGATTCACGACCAGTTCACGACACTAATCCGACTAAAGAAATATTTTCCGTGTGCTTGGATTGGTCCCACACCTACTTTGCTTGTCACCCTTCTCTGTGATGATGTCTTTTTCATTTTTACCTTGATAACTCCAGAAGCTTTTATTTATTGTAAAGGGAACTCTCGCAGTGGAGGGGTTGCTGATGACTGTACTCTATCCATTCGTTTTAAAATCCCTCCTTTCTTGAATGAAATCGTCTGTAGATAGCAGGAATAAAACAAAATACGTCATCGGATTCAGGATGTTGACTCCCACTGTGTATACGATTATCATACTGTATCTTGTTTACCTCTAGTCCATTATATTCAGCTGTTTGACTAAACGTGTTAATGAAGTTCATATCAAACACCACGAGTTCGAAAGGTCTCTCAAAGTGAATAAAACAGCGTGAATATAGCACGAATCAAAGACTGCCAACATTCCCAAGGGACGGCAGGATGGACTGGATTCCAAAACCTGTTTGTATGGTCTGCCTTTAAAAGGCTCACACAAGAAATCCGAGGAAACTGGCCCAAGGAACCATTGCGCCAGTTGTGAAGCGAATTGGTGAAGAAATAAAGGAATGATTCCAGAGTGAAAAATGTTTAGAAGAATGAAAGTGCAGAGAAACTGACAATGTACAATAGATATCCACCCTGTGACGAGGAGAAATGTTAAAATATAATAAACCTTTACTGTACTGAAAGAGTGTCAGCATACAAGATGATCATGATGATGATATGATAATTTTGACGATGATGATGGTGGTGACTGATGATGATGATGGTGATTGATGATGATGATGGTGATGATGGCGATTGATGATGACGATGGCGATGATGATGATATGATAATTATGTTGATGGTGATGATGATGATGATGATGATGATGGTGTTTCTGTTTTTGTTGTAAGCCATAGGAAACAACAGCCAACCTCATATTACCCTGTAAGATTGTAAGTACTCCTGAGGCTAGGCTACCGCGTCAGAATAATTCCTGAGGGCAAGTGACAGACCTGCTTCTCTTGTGGCATTACTTGATCCACAGTCCCTTACCTTATAACTTCCTGTCAACGGTGACGTCTTTTTATGCTTATTCTTGCTATCAGTTTTGGAATGGCCCTTCTATATGGATAGGTTATATTTGCCATACACTACTTGTTTCAGTCCTATGTTGTGTATTTTCTCTTTACAACCTAAGCAATTTTGTTTAGCTAAAGGTTAGTAATCAGGCTATTTATGGGTTTAAGGATATTGTTCCTAATTTCATCACTGCATAGTCTCTCTCTCTCTCTCTCTCTCTCTCTCTCTCTATATATATATATATATATATATATATATATATACAATTCTCCAAAACAGTTGCCATGATTAAGTGATTTTAGATAGGGGAATCTCGAGGACACTTAACCCGGCCAAAAACCCCGGTATTAAGGTAACCATCCAGCGTAGTAATTGGTTTACAGAGTACAGGAAACCATTTGGCTTGTCACTCAATGTAGAAACCATAAGGCATCCCTACATTGAGTGAGTGGATGATGCACGCCCCCATCCACCACTAACGTATCAGATAGAGTCAGGATTCTGGGGACTTCATTGGTGAGCGAATGGAAGCGTGGCCCACTGGATCGGGCAAATTTGGGCTGTCTGGACATGGCTATGCCTCACCCTGTCCTAGGGCTGGAGAGGAGGTCCGGATAATGATGATGAAAATGATGATGATGATGACATATATATATATATATATATATATATATATATATATATATATATATTGTTACATAGCCTATGATTTCATCATCCTTTGTATAATTCTAACGTACAGTATGCTGCATGTTTGATCACGATTCGCCTCATGGCTTCCATAGTGCGTGTTCTACCTCACTCCCACCCTCTTCCCTTATAGTAGAGTAAGTCGTTCTTTCTGTTGTTCAGAGCAGGAGTGTCAACTCTTTGTCCCCTATTGCTTCGTTTGCGCGTCCTTCTTACAAGTTGTATCAAGCTCTGCCGGCCCCTATATAATGAGCTCAGTCTCTGCATTAATTGCCACTTAGATCTACTCCTCATTTTGTTCACATCTCTGTCCTTCCCTGTACAGTTGTTATTATTATTGTGAGTGCTCAGGAAGTCTCCATCCATCTAGCAGCTGTGTAATTTGAGTATAAGTGTTGTTGCATTTTTTCTTGTACTGTATAGCATAAGGTGTTAATTCGTAGGCCTGGTGAGGTTTTTGTGATTAATTTAAAGTTTTACTGTCAGCCAGTAGTAATAATAGTTTGTATCTGTAATAATATATCTTGCATTAACTAAGCATTATCCGGTTTTCTCATTTTATCAGGGCTGACTTAGATAAATTTACACTTGCTAATTTCGTGTTACTAGAGGCTATTGCAGTTAACCATATATTTAACCTGTTTTTTTTGCCATTACATTATCCTTATGAGTCCTGAATGTTTAGTTGTTAGTTTGAGCATTAAACTTTAACTTGTAATTTTACCTAACTCTTTTGTTTTGAACCTGGAACTTTGCGGGACAGTTTTCTCTGTTCCGTAACATAAATTTGGCGACCTCGCCAGGATATTCAGGATATTATCATAAGGATATTGCTTGATATTTTGTGACTGTGATTTATTCATGATGTCTACTATTACTATGCTTGATGAAGCCAAAGATTTTTTGTCAAATGTGCAAACAGTGTGTGATGTAGAAAACAGAACAAAGAATGAACTTAAGCTTGTTGCTCAACAATTGGGAATTGTTGTTCGCTCTCATCATTCTAAAGATCAAATTGCTGACATGATTAATGAAAGCTTGTTTAATGTAACTCCTCCAAATGAGCAAACGCAGATTGAATTAGCTAAGTTACAGCTAGCCCTGCAGGAGGCCCGTGCTAAGGAGGCTGAGGCACGAGTTGAAATTGCTAGGATTCAGGCAGACCATGAGTATTGCATGAAACAATGTGGAACTGGATCATCTAGCTCTGATGATTTTGATGTGGTTAAAAATGTTAAACTTGTCTCTCCTTTTAATGAATCTGATTTAACAAAGTATTTTCAGTTGTTTGAGAGGGAGCTACAGGTTTTAATTGGCCCAAAAAGTATTGGCCAGTACTCCTTCAAACTGTTCTCACCGGTAAAGCTCAAGTAACTTATGCATCTTTGCCTCAGGATCAATCTGATAATTATGATGTAGTTAAGAGCTTGATTCTTAAGGCCTATGAGCTTGTTCCTGAAGCCTATAGAGTAAAATTTAGGACAACTTATAAGCAAGATAAGCAATCCCATGTTGAGTATGCAAAAATCAAAGAAGATCTGTTAGAGCAGTGGTTAAATTCTAAGAATGTGTATTCTGATTTTGATAAATTTAAGCAGATGATTTTGCTGGAGGACTTCAAAAGGTGTATTAATAAAGATGTAAGCCTATATCTTTATGAGAAAAGAATAGATAATTTGTCTGATGCTGCAGTTTTAGCTGATGAATATGTTCTCACTCACAAGAGATATTCTAAAGAAAAAAGGAAAGCTGAGAGTAAGTACATTGCCTCTACTCAGAGTACAGGTAACAGGAAAGAGAATAAAGATGATGTTTCTCAGGAAGTAAATACCAGCTTCACCTCTAGATTTCAGAAAAGTAAATGTACTTATTTTAGTAAGCTTGGTCATACTACGGAGAAATGTTTCAGGAGACAGCGTGATGTGAACAAAAAGGAGTCTAGTGTCCACCCATGAGAGTTCCCAGAATTCTTTAACTGAGTTAACTGAACCTGCTTTGAGGGGTAAATTAAATTCTCATGATGAAGCTCCTCTTTTGAGCAGTAACGTGGGTGACACTCTCAAGAGTTCATGTGCTAATTTCCTGTCTGATGGTTTTGTCAGTCCTCTGGACAGTAATGACAGGAAATCAGTTAAAATATGATACAGGTGCTTGCCAATCCCTTATGCTGACCAGTGTTCTAGGTTCTAATGTTAAATCCTCTGATGAAACTATAATCTTACAAGGTGTAGGGAATAATTACTTCTCTGTCCCTCTGTGTAGAGTGAATTTAGAGTCTGGTTTTGTTAAAGGTTCCGTTATGGCTGGGTTGGTTGAGACACTCCCAATGTCAGGTGTAACTTTCTTACTTGGAAATGATATTGGTGGAAGTCAAGTGTGTCCAGCTCCTCAGTTGTCTAGTGAACCAGTGACTGCGACCCAGGATTGTGATGTCCCTGATGTGTTCTCTGCATGTGCTGTCACTAGGGCTAAGTCTAAAGTTACTGGTGACTTAGAGGATAATGATGATGATGATGTTATCCTAGCTGACACTTTTCTTGCCAATTTGGACCACTCACCAGATGAGGCAGTACCCCACAGTGTTGATAATTTGTCTCGTCAAGAGTTGGTTGAGTTGCAGGTTGCTGACCCTGAGTTGAAAGGTCTAGCTAACTCTGCTTGCAGTCAGGAAGAGTCAGCTGGTGCTTCTACTTGTTATTATATAAAGTCAGGAGTACTTATGAGGAAGTGGAGACCCCCAACAGCATCAGCCGACTGTGAATGGGAGGTTGTACATCAAGTTGTCATCCCTCGTGTTTGTAGGCAGGATATCATTAGAGTGGCTCATGATTCCAGTTTGGCAGGACACCTTGGAGTGAGGAAGACTGTGGCACGCATTTTGACACACTTCTACTGGCCAGGTATCTTCAGGAATGTTTCCTGGTATTGTAAGTCTTGTCACACCTGTCAAGTTGTGGGGAAGTGTAATCAGACCGAAAAGGTTGCACCTCTAGTTCCTATTCCTCCTTTTGAGGCGCCATTCACCCGTGTGTTGGTGGATATTGTGGGCCCTCTTCCTAAGACTTCTTCAGGATTTTCTTATGTGTTGACCCTGATTGATATGGCTACTCGTTATCCTGAAGCCATTTCACTTAGAAATATCTCAGCAAAGAACGTAGTTAAGGAAATGCTAGGGTTCTTCACAAAGTTTGGTCTGCCCAAGGAGGTACAGTCAGACCGGGGAAGTAATTTCATGTCAAATGTTTTCCAGCAGTCTGTGAAAGAGTTGGGCATCACCCAGATCACGTCTTCAGCTTACCATCCCCAGACCCAAGGAACGTTGGAGAGATATCAAACACTCAAATCGATGCTCAGGAAATACTGATTGGAACATCAGAAAGACTGGGATAAAGGTCTTCCATTCGTTGTATTTGCCGCAAGAGAATCTCCAAATGAATCACTGGGCTTCTCATCCCTTGAACTACTGTTTAACCATGAAGTAAGAGGACCCCTTAAGCTACTCAAGGAATGCTGGCTGTCAGAGGAAGATGACGTCAACCTGCTGGAGTATGTGATGAAGTTCAAAGAACGGCTGTCCACTGTTTTACAGCTGCCGAGAGAGAAATTAGGAGCTGCTCAGAAGATGAAGACTTGGTATGATGAGAAGTCCAGGTTACGCCACTTTCAGCCAGGAGATCAGGTTTTGATTCTGCTACCGGTGCATGGGCAACCTCTTCAAGCCAAGTTTAGTGGTCCTTATTTCGTGGAGAAGAAACTCAGTGATGTCAACTATGTCATCGCCACACCAGATCGTAGAAAGAACAAGCAACTTTGTCACATCAACATGATAAAGTTATATCACAGGCGGGACGAAAATAACCCAGTCTGCACTGTAGCTGTTCCACCCGAGTCTGCAAGTGAAGTTCTCCCATGCAGCATGAGCCTGAGTGATAGTTTGGGGAAGAATCCTGATATCATGAATGATCTCCAGACTAAGCTTTCTCATCTAGCTCCCGAGGAAAGGCAGGAGCTTTCGGCATTACTGCAGGAGTACCCGCAAGTGTTCCGTGCCACTCCAGGAAGAACCACTGTGTTGATGCATGATGTCGATGTTGGAGACGCAAAGCCAATTAAACTGCCTCCTTACCGTGTTAACCCAGTGAAAGTTCCTCTCATCCAGAAGGAGCTTGGCTACCTGTTGGACCACAAGATGATTGAGCCCTGTCAGAGCGAGTGGAGTTCTCCTGTCACTCTGGTCCCTAAGCCAGGGGGGTCACAGCGGCTTTGCATCGACTACAGACGTGTTAATCAGATAACCAAAACAGACACTTACCCTCTCCCTCGCGTGGAAGATTGCATAGACAAGATCGGAAAGGCTAGGTAAAAAAGTAAGTTTGATTTGTTAAAGGGATACTGGCAAGTACCTATGACTGAACGTGCTAGGGAGATCTCATGTTTTGTAACACTAGGAACGACTTTTGCATGTTCTGTAATGCCATATGGTATGAAGAATGCACCAGCCACATTTCAGAAGCTCATGAATGTTGTAACAGAGGGTTTGGCAGGGTGTGTTGTTTATATTGATGATGTATTAATCTTCAGTGACAACTGGAAAGATCACCTATGCCATGTCAGTAAATTTCTTGAGTGTTTGGTTCAGGCTAATCTTGTAGCTAATTTATCAAAGTGTGAGTTTGGTCAAGCTAAAGTTCAGTACCTTGGGTACGTAATTGGTGATGGACATGTTGCACCACCAGGAGCTAAGGTTCAGGTTATAAGTGATCTTCCCAGATCTAAAAATAGGAAAGAGCTACAAAGATTTTTGGGAATGGTAGGTTATTACAGGAGATTTGGTCTTAACTTTTCAATTCTTGTATCACCACTTACAGACCTACTGAAAAAGGGAATTAAATTTGTCTGGACCAATGACTGTGAATCCTCTTTCAGCAAACTTAAAGCTATCCTATTAAGTCAGCCAGTGCTCGCTACTCCAAATTTTGCTAAGCCTTTTAAGATGGCTGTTGACGCAAGTGATACAGGAGCTGGGGCTCTTTTGCTGCAAGAGGATGATCAGGATATTGAACACCCTGTATCTTATTACAGTAAGAAGTTCACTCCACCTCAAAAGAACTACTCAACTATTGAGAAAGAGCTTTTGGCCTTGATTTTGGGTTTACACCATTTTTCATTTTATTTGTGTTCTGGTTTTGACCCCATAGTCATTTATACCGATTATAACCCACTGAAATTCCTTAGTAAGTTTAAAGGTAAAAATCAGAGATTGACAAGATGGAGTCTACTTCTTCAGGAGTATTCATTAGACATACAACATGTCAAGGGGAAAGAAAATGTTATTGCAGATTGCTTATCTAGACTTTAGACAGATTGTTTTAGAGTAATAAAAAATTTCCTTTGTAATTTTTTTTTTTTTTTTTTGTGGGAAGGTGTTACATAGCCTATGATTTCATCATCCTTTGTATAATTCTGACGTACAGTATGCTGCATGTTTGATCACGATTCGCCTCGTGGCTTCCATAGTGCGTGTTCTACCTCACTCCCCCCCTCCTCCCTTATAGTAGAGTAAGTCGTTCTTTCTGTTGTTCAGAGCAGGAGTGTCAACTCTTTGTCCTCTACTGCTTCATTTGCGCGTCCTTCTTACAAGTTGTATCAAGCTCTGCCGGCCCCTATATAATGAACTCAGTCTCTGCATTACTTGCCACTTAGATCTACTCCTCATTTTGTTCACATCTCTGTCCTCCCCTGTGCAGTTGTTATTATTATTGTGAGTGCTCAGGAAGTCTCCAACCATCTAGCAGCTGTGTAATTTGAGTATAAGTGTTGTTGCATTTTTTCTTGTACTGTATAACATAAGGTGTTAATTCGTAGGCCTGGTGAGGTTTTTGTGATTAATGTAAAGTTTTACTGTCAGCCAGTAGTAATAATAGTTTGTATCTGTAATAATATATCTTGCATTAACTGAGCATTATCCGGTTTTCTCATTTTATCAGGGCTGACTTAGATAAATTTACGCTTGCTAATTTCGTGTTAATAGAGGTTATTGCAGTTAACCATATATTTAACCTGTTTTTTTTGCCATTACATTATCCTTATGAGTCCTGAATGTTTAGTTGTTAGTTTGAGCATTAAACTTTAACTCGTAATTTTACCTAACTCTTTTGTTTTGAACCTGGAACTTTGCGGGACAGTTTTCTCTGTTCCGTAACAATATATATATATATATATATATATATATATATATATATATATATATATATGTGTGTGTGTGTGTGTGTGTGTAATTCACCGGGTCGGTCAGGATCACTTGATGGTCGTGATCGTCAGCTTTTACCCTCCCGGAAGAGAGCTGAGAGCTCATATAGTCCGATCTAAGGGCAAGGCTGTGACCTTTGCACACGCACACACCCGTCCCCTTGCTCAAAGGGGACAGTGACCACCTACTTCGTCAGTGAAACTTTTCACAACCTGAGCGAGGCGCGAACTCCCGTCTACCAGATGGCAAGCGAGAACGTTACCACTGCACCAGCGAGCGGTGTGTGTGTGTGTGTGTGTGTGTGTGTGTGTGTGTGTGTTCCTGCTATTATTCTGGTGACTCATGTGATATGGCATTCTTACACCATTATAGTTGGCACGCAGCAGCTGCCTAGAACATTTTCACCCTTTCTTATTTTATCTCTCTAAATGCAAGATGTAACCTATATTCGATCTTTCATGTATACAGCCCGTCAGCTCTGGAACTGTTGTATGTAGTCCACGCACTCTGTGACCTCAAGAATTTTGAGTACAATGTGTTTAGGCATCACAGAGACAAGGTAATGGATTTCGATTTTTTGTGTTTTTACTTTTCTTTTTTGTTGTTTATAAGAAACTTTTTGCTTCTTTTACTTCAGGGTTATGTAGTGTTTGCAGTGTAATAACGTCTGGACCACCGTAATGTGCCGGGCATTTGAGTTTGTTACTTTGTTATACACTCTCGCCTAATGATTCCTTATCGCCTTTCGACTTTCGATCATATAAAGCAAAATTACAGACCCTTTGATTATTATTGATTACTTTAGAAAGACCTCCTTACATTTCGACATTCACCGCATTTCAGGGATTCCGAACTGATACGAAAGTCTAACACACTTGAACACATTTAGGTTACTTTAGGTATATTTTATTAGGTTTTAACATCCATTAAGCCAATCTTATCCCAAACAAATGAAATGAGAATCCAACACATTTGATAACTGCAGGTTACCATAGATAAGTCTCAGCTTAGCATCTTTTATACTGTTGTTATTCCAAACAAAGGAAGCATGATCGTAGTCAGTTTGTTTATTAAAATCAACCTGTCGGATCAGGTGTTTGTACAGTTTCTGGTGTGTGTCAAGGAATTAATTTCCGAGATTCTACAGTTATGTACATTAATGTCGTTTCAATATTTTGCTGAACAAAAATGTATCTCTCACATTATACTCTGTAAAGTCTGTAGGCATCCAAAGATTGCATCATTGGGCATTCATTGTCACTGTTCATTCGTCTATTCATGGCAGTGAAATAAACTGATGCTTATAGCTGAACATATGTTAGGTGCATGAGCCGAATGTGTGAAATAGGAGTGTAAGGAAACTGCTTTGCATCAGGTGAGCACGAGAGGATGAGGCAGTTAAGAGGGAAAGTAAGTTGTCATGTGATCCACGCGTGATGGCCAATTATGTAAGCTAAGCTTTTGAGACAGGAGGATGAATTAGGATTATGTCTGTCTTTTTATCTCAGTAGATGAGTAATGTTTTGACCGTTGCGAGTAGTCCAAGACGCAGAACAAGATTCTGGAGTTTACTTTGTCCTGCGGTGTAACTTTCTTGGACTTTACCAGATGAACTATATGTAGAGCGTTAGAAAGGTCATTGCACTGTACAAGTCAGTCAAACCACACATTGCCACACCACAAACTATCCTGTTGTACTTTGTCAGAATTGAAACTACTATATTTCACATGGCCCCACCACACACTGCCTCACTACATATCTTACACTACCATAATTTACAGTGCCACGTTTCACATTATCACAGCACACACTAATAACACTTCACACTACACCACTTCAGACTACCACTTCTTACACACTATACCGTACTTCATCACAGCACTTACTACCAAGTCACGCAGTACCATAGCAAACACTTCCACACCTCACAGTGTCGCTTCACACCGCCACACCTCAAAATATAAACAACATTGCCACACCTTGCACTATACACGAGTACACTTAACATTGCCATAACGTACAAAGGTACACAGAACACAGAAAGCTGCTCCTCATGTAGCCAGGCCATATGGAGCCCTATCTCACGCTGTCACACCTCACACTTCTTCATCACACACTGACACACACTGCACCAGCTACGCCAAGTAATTTATATATAAAATGAACTAAATGATGATATTCTTCTATAATCAGGAACGATGGACCAGGTGTGACCAGTGAGAGAGCCGGCATTTATGTGACTATTTTGTGAGTGGTATGAGACTGGTGTGGATGTCAGATATTACAGAGGTGAGTGAATCAGGTGCTGGGTTAGTATGAGGCAGGTGTGTGTGGCAGGTGTGTGAGGGAGGCTTGTGGGCCAGGGGTGGGAGAAGTTGGCCAGGACTGCTGTAACAAGTGAGTCAGAGGCGCGAGGTTAAAGCCGAGTGCTAAGTGTTATGCTGCTGTGCACTGATGTCAAGCACACACACACACACACACACACACACACACACACACATACTGTATATATATATATATATATATATATATATATATATATATATATATATATATATGTGTGTGTGTGTGTGTGTGTGTGTGTGTGTAGTCAGAGTGGCAGTCATGTGGTTTGTTATCCGCTCGGAACTCCAAGAGGCAGTTGAAGGTACTTTTTTATCCAAAGATTCCGCACAGACATAGGTGGATCCCCTACACACAGGTGGGTCTCTCGTAAGGGATAACGTAGGACTTCCTGTTATTGATCATATACTGTATATTCTGAACTAGCCGTCTAATAGCTAGTAGCTTCACTATGAAAGAGAGGCTCGGCTGTTTTCTTCGGGGCAGCCTGTCTCACTTGAAATTTAGTGCTACCTGACATCTCACCTCTATGACCAGTCAAAGCATTTTATTGTTCTGTGCAGTTTCATTCTTTACTTTATCTGTTTTGACTGTGCACCTGAAACTAATTGGACGTTTGTTTCAACCTCTGATTGTTTTCTAGGTCTCTATAGTCTTTTGGAGGAAAGGGAAAATGTTTTGATCACTTTCAAATAATTCTTTTTACCAAACTCTACTACACTGTTTCATACGGCAATCTCGATACACACTCCAAAATACCACAGTAGAATTACACATACATATTTCCTAACAACTCTTGCATTGATGACATCCAGTACAGATATGTATTTTTTACTTTATTGCTTTTCCTACAGTCATTCTTCATATCGCTTTTACACTTTATTTCCTCTTCTTAAAATCGAAGTTGTTGCAGGTACTACGATCAATGTTACCTTTTACATTTAGTTTAGTGATTAGGTTTCCTGATAATTTTTTCATACTGATAATCTTTTCAGTATGGACACATAGTTGTTCGTCGACCAAGTCTTACACTAATTCTTTCCCTTTACACTTATTCTTTCCCTTCATACCGCACGACCATGATTACACCTGCACTTCTGATTGTCTAAGACCTACAGTATAATGTCCTGTCTCACATCGCACACGGGAGGAAGACGCGATGTTGGAGTTGGGAAGAGAGTAGGCACAGGTAATGCTGTAACCTCACCTGGGAACGTGACCTACATGGGGATCATTACTGCATTGTGCCTCAGGGAGAGACTTGACCACTGCTGATTTCATTATTGGTGTAGCTTAAATATACCTACCTTTTTTTTTTTTTTTTTTTCAACTGTGGTACGCACAGAAGATATAAGTTACTGCTGTTTAAAACATTTTATGGGGTCCCTCATACATTTTTATAAGTTAGGTAGATCGAGAAAAAAAAGAGTAGGTAAAAATGTATTATTTTATTATGTGCTTATAGACAGAAAGCGTGATTATAATATGATATGTACTGGCAGCTAGATCTCTCGAGAATTGTGCTTGACTGACAGATACATCAATGTGCAAATGGATGACTGAAGAGAGCTTATTATTTGCAGAAAGGAATAGGTTTCAAATGCGCTGTTGTGGACGTACCCGGGTATTTATTTATCGGTAACACCAGACGAATGTGTTCAGCAAACATAAATGCTAGTCTAATGAGGATTCTGATTTCATGAACTCAACTTCTCTCACTGACTCCCTTCAGCCCCTCTCTCATCACGGCAGTGTTGCAGTTCCCTTTCGTTTCTGTCACTACTATTTATACTCTGGTCACTGGTCCTCTGAACTCTCCAACTGCATTTCTCCCATTGCGCCAGACATGCAACACCCGTCTTCCCTTACACTCTCACCACCGTTTTGTCCTGCTCCAATGCAGGAAGTGACCAGTAATCTCAGCATTTCATATACACAACTGGTCTACTTTAGAATTGTTTCTCTTATTCCATCCTTCCCCTGTCCCTGACCTCCAGTCTTGTAGTTGCAGTGTGCCCAGGCATTTCGAAATGAACGGAACGTGAATCTGGCCTTCTGTCTTTAACCATCTATGGAAGGAACATATAGTGCATTATGTATTTATGTTTATTTATTTAGTTTCTTTACTGATGATTTATTTACCTATTTGTTTATCCGTAAGTAAGAACTAAAGAGACAGAAAAACAGATATTTGTCCTTGTGTTTCGTTTTCCTACAAAAACAGTTTCCGGGTAGGACGGAACATACGGTAAAAAGACGAACCAGAATACGGGTGGCATTGCGAGGGAAATAGAAAACGGATGGAGAGAAAATGGGTAAAATCCGAAGCGGGGGAGAGTGAATCAACCACTTGTATCCTCCACGGGGACTTGTTGCCTGGGTCTGAGCAGGCGGGCAGGCAGGCAGGTAAAAGAGCAGCAGGGAGAGAAAGAAAGAAGAAAGTGAAAAAGGCGAGAACGAGAGATGGAGTATTTAAAGAAAGAATAAAAATATGAAATGAGGGAGAAATAGGAAGCGAGAAGGCGAAGCTGAAAAGTTTGAGAGAGTAAGAGGGGAACAAGGAACGAGAAGTGATATACGTGGGGGAAAAAAAAAATACGAAAGAGACGCAGGGAAGTGGGAGACAATTATAAAAAAAAAATGAATATTGGAGTCGAAGGTTAAGGGAAACCGGGGATACGGTACAGGAGAAAAAGAATAAGAAAAAAAGATCTATGAAAAGAGAGGAAAGACAAGTACAGATTTTTCACAGGAAAAGTGAGAAAAAAAATGAGAATGAAATGGAAAGGAAAGGGAGAAAAAAAAATAATATGATGGAAGAGAATAGAAAAAGAAAGAATATGGGAAGTAGCAATCAGAAATTTGGAGGTTAAATGGTTGAGAGAGAGAGAGACAGACAGAAAGACAGGCAGAGACAGACAGACAGACAGACAGTCAGAGACAGACAGACAAGCAGACAGACTGAGATAGAGTAATGCAAGATGCATAACAATCAGGATGAGTAATCCTGAATTCCAGCTGCATCTGTCTCAGGGGGTGATATAACTTTAGGGGGAGCCAAAGGTGTGTGTGTGTGTGTGTGTACTTAGATCATTTTCACACATGGCTATCATCTCTCTCTCTCTCTCTCTCTCTCTCTCTCTCTCTCTCTCTCTCTCTCTCTCACACACACACACACACACACACACACACACACACACACTCTTGTAATATGGATTCTCTTTATTTTCGGATACAAGAGGAAGAAAAACTGACAAAGAATTTCTTTATATTGTCCTCTCCTATTCATTCCCCCAATAGATTTTATTCAACAATAGAAAGACATCTCTTCTCAAAATGAGTTCAAACATGTTGAACATGTGTTGAACATGTGTTTCGTCAACTGAAGTAGTTTGTCTGCAGATGGCAAGAGAAGAATGAAATACGCGTCCTCGTTAAAAAAAAAAATTAGAATGGCAGGCTGTAATTAAACTTATCAGTCTCTGGATTTCATTATTATATTCTGCGCTCTCCAAATGTTTATTATTATTATTATTGTTATTATTATTATTATTATTATTACTAGTATTATTATTATCTCTGAATATATTCTTTCAAACTGATGAGGTTATAATCGTAAATACCCTCTTCGTTACCAAAGATCGTTCCTGAGTTGAATTAGATTGTCTGGTTGAAGCAGTAATAGTAATACAGGGCATCTGACTGTCGGGGTCAAGAGGCTGTGGCTCATAGAAACTTTTTTTTTTTTTTTTTTACAGCGTGGTTTCTTGTAAATAATAGCGAAAGAACAAGAGTTTTCAATTTTCTCTTCTTCCGTCAGACGATGTTGTTCAGTTTAAGAAACATCTCGTACTGAACTGGGTTAATGATGGCCACAGAAAATGTGAAACTGAAAACGTTGCTTGTAAACTGGGAAAAGAAAGAAGAAAAAAAGGATGTAGGGAAAATTGTTCGATTTTTCGGCGTATTTTTCAGCTGATATTGAGTCTGCTTAAATCTCAAATATAGAGATCATCTTTATTGTTTTATTCTTCGTGCCATCATATTTTTGTTTCAAATTAAGAAAGATATCCTGTAGGTATGAGGTTAATGTGGACTATATATTGCATAGGTTATCCCGTCTAGTTAGTGTTATGTTGAGGAAGAAATAACAGGGGTTATATTCAGTATTTTGTTCCTTCCTGCAGACTGGCCCCTCGGGTGGAGTGAGCAGGGAGGCTACAACGCCCAGCCTTCTGACGACGGCCTGGCTGACGAGAACTGCACTGAACTACGACGCTCCTTCCGATTAGAGAGAGAGAGATAGAGAGAGAGAGGAGAGAGTATTTGTTTGTGTGTGTGTGTGTGTGTGTGTGTGTGTGCTTATGCATGCATGGGGGCAAGTGTATGTTTGTGTGTGTCTGTATTCCGGAATGATATGAAGTGCCTGGCCCGCATATTTCTGCCTTCCATTCACTTCCCCAGTTAACCAGTCCCTAAAGTTCCTTTATTACAACAATGAATTAAGTGTGAAGGGTGGTATTGCTTTCATATTACTACATGTATGTATATTCAACCGAAAAAGCATCACACCCTTTGGAATCGTCGGTTGTGAAAATGAGCTAGCGTTGCAGACGCACATGACTATAAACATGTTCTCTGAAAAATAATACCACCTAGTATGTGACGATTAATGTCATTGTGATACTAATTAATACTAAAGACAATACTTGCACGTATAACCACAGGGTGTCCCATATATCACAATGCCTCGTCCGTATTCCAGAATTATACGTGCGTCAAGAGAACCGATACTTTTTTGGTTGTCTACCTATTCGAGGGGGAGGTGGGGGATTCAGAATATCTGTTGTCTGTTAGCTGTTATTAAATTCGTCTGAACGTTCGGGTAAATAGCATTAATTCTGATGGGCAGACAGCTTTGGCCAATAAGAATGTCAGTCCAGAACTAGAGAAGACTCAACCCACCCGCCCTACAACCACTACTTCCTGTGCCACCGCATCCCTACCAAAATATTGTACAATGTCTTCAAGAAACTTCAGTCGGATCAGCAACAAATGTTAGTGACCAAGTTTCTAATTGCCTCAAACTTATGTAAAATTGTTGGCAGATGGAAGTAGAATGTTTCCAGTATCGGTGTTGTATATGAATATTTATAACGATATCCAGAAGGAAAAATGAAAAACGGCCTTCCCCATTAAAGAACTTTTGTGCTTCCTCCTTTGACTTGTGAATAGAAGTATATTAAATGAATCATGGCCATCTAAGTTCTCTCTCTCTCTCTCTCTCTCTCTCTCTCTCTCTCTCTCTCTCTCTCTCTCTCGTAGTTTGGTAAGCATTTTAAACCTAACTTCATAATAAACAATCAACAGCATATCAACACTCTGTTATATCTCATTACTTCACCAGTAGTATGATTTTTCTTGATGAATCGTCTCCGTCTCGTTCACGACTCCTTTACCTCATTTCTTTTTTCGTCTTTTTTTTTTTCCCTCCCCAGTCCTGATTCACACTCTCAGCCGCCACCACTCCCCGGCCGCCCCACCTTTACATCATTCCTGGTGACCTGACTAGTTCAAAGTTCCGTAAAACTTTCCTGCCTAAGTATACTTAGTAAAGAATTGTGGTCACCTTCCCGTAATGAGCACCTCGTTGAACAATGGAGAGCCTGGAAAGACTCTGGCTTCAAAAGACCCCTTACTAATGCCTTCATGTATCAGGCTTTTGATGGTACTCTGGTCGTTACCCGATTCTGTGGGTTTTGAAAACTACGGATACCCTTTTTACGACAACTGTAAGTAATTTTTACCGGCTCCGCTATACACAGCTTTCGGTGTGTATTATGCATCTGTCGTATATATTATGTATCATGTAAATACTGTAATGCCTTTCTCAAGACTTCAAGTAACTTTTTGTACGTGCTGGAAACCTTGGCGTTACAAGAGGAGAGTAAATAGCAAAGAGGTACTGGATCGGACTTTGACATATTTAATATAAACAAGTAAATCGCTCTCATCATCGCAACCTCCTTTTTCCACGTAGAGAACGGGTCAAGTTATGCCGCTTGGTGGTTTAGTGGGTAATTAAGGCGCTCCAATCGGATTGAGCCTGTACAGGTTTGTATCCAAGGGATGGTTGGGAATTATTGCTCATGTAATGCTACTCAGGGATGAGTGAGGCTGGTCACTCTCATCTTAAATGTCAGGACCAACTTGCCTAGCCCCGGGCTTCTATGCTCCTCATGGGGCAACACAGGATTAGATGATGGATGAATGGATAGAACGGGTTACGTACAGAAAGCAAAGGAAAAAAAATCATGCTTTTTTTTTTTAATGCAAGGAAGAAGGAACCAAAGGCCAGGAGCCCGCAATAACTGATCCTTCCAAGAGAAAAACAAAATACAAGAGAGAGACAAATTCAAGATCCGATCATTTCGAGATGTCTGGACACACTGCGTTTGAAAGAATGGAACTTTGTTTTATTTAAGGCAGCTGTCAACTACTCTGTGTATCAAGAACTTCCCTTGGGAAGTAAGTTATCATCACGGAACACTGATGGTAAATACAGTAAATCGGGGGATATGGATAACATTTTGAAAGGGAGACATGTGGATAAGAACATTAGTAATATATTTTGAAAAGCAATCGTGTATTAAGAACTACTGCTGAATTCAGAAGTCTTTGGTACGGCAAGTGGAACGCTGAGTAGGATATGGCAATAGTTGTGAGTTTCGGTAAGTTATAGTACATCTAGTGCAATGGTATGATACTACCTTTTAAGAGTGGTCACTCTACGGGGTTGCTTAATAAATCCATCACTGTCTATAAAGAGACAGTTTTAAGAGTGTGTACCAGGAACTTATGAACACAGTTGTACAGTACTTAAAGAGCAGATGTAGAGACTGCAACTTTCAGGGAGAAGGGTGTGGCATCGGTCGAAATGGGCAGTACTCCCAAGGTGGATGGAAAACAGGTGACGGAGAGTAAGGGCTCCTGTATCAACAATCAGGACCCAGATTCCTGTTTATCATTCAATCGTTGGACTTTTCGGCATAGACTGGTAGTGAGAATGGTTCACCATTCTGCCATAATTTTTTCAGCTGTTTACACTTAGCCACACGAATATTAAACATTGCATAATAGTCTCAAATACAAGTACATTAGGGTAACAGACAATGCCTCTGAATCCCCAGGGAAGGAAACCAGAGACGTTCGCAGCATCGGCCCGTTTCCAGATAATGACTACCTGAGATGTCCTGGACTGACCCCTTCTATCCTTGCTTTATCTTAATTTCCTCACCGTCAGCGTTCATTCCTTTAGTGTTCTCTCTAACTGAACTCCCTTGTTTTCTCCATATTCGTTTTCATACGGAAACTTGCATCTTTTGGATTACCGACATAACAGCGCCCAAATTAAGCTTATTCATGCGGAGAGGATGGAGAGCGAGAGACTGAAGAGGAGAGTGTATGTGAGTGAGACGGAGGGGGGGGGAGAGGGAGGGGGAGGCCAAGGATGAGATGGAGGGATGGAGTGGAGTGGTATATGAAAGAGAGGGCAGTGAGCTGGGAGCAGGGCAGTGAAATGGCGGGGGACGGCGACATGGAGGCGATTTGTTTGTGGCCACCCTTTACGGGATTAAGGCGTCTGGCAATAGATAGATAGATGGACAAGTGAACGTACACGGTATTGCCAGGTAATTATCTCAAGTGATATACCAATTTGACATGTTTATCACTACCACAACTGTAATTATTATTATTGTATTTCACCGCTGTCACTACTATCCATACCATCACCACTGCTAGCACTGCCATCATTATCACTCTAATCTCTACCACGACTGAGTCAAAGCATCAATGATAATTTCTCATAAGCGCACATGTACATTCAGGAGCCTAGTTTACTTTATGTGGCGTCTTGATGGCAGTCGTCCCAGTAACTGAGTCGCAGTTGGTGTGGACACTTACCAACCATTCATTTGATGTAGCACTATCTTAGGTGACTCTGCGCTGAATGACAAGACAGACTGTACCCTTTAATCCAGGAAGCAATTCAGTAACGTTGGGTGGTAAACATATAGTCTACAGTCTAACGCCTGGTGGTCTAGTGAGTTTAGGCGGTACAACGGGATGTGCCCCATAAGGGTATAGAAATGCAGAGGGTGGTTTTAGTATATTGCTCAGACCATATAATGCCACTTGGGGGAAATGGCGACTAGATGCAGCAGTTTTGGTGGCAATAGGCCAATTATTTTAGGAGATCGGTCCACGCATGCCCAGCAAGGCAGTGAGAAACATAAAGGAAACAGTTTATATGCACCGGGGAGCCAGTTTCGTTCATGTTTTAATTCTGGTGGCAATTACCCCAGTAGTTTGGACGTAACTGGTGTTACACTCACCCAGAGTTTGCTCATATTCTGTAATGAAGGCAAAATAACATAAAATAAAAAGAAGGGGGGATGAAATTCACGCTAGCTTGTGTGTGTGTGTGTGTGTGTGTGTGTGTGTGTGTGTGTGTGTGTGTGTGTGTGTGTGTGTGTACGTGTCAGTTTAACTCGTCACAACAATCCGATATGTTTTATTGATGGGCATGACGTATATAGAGATGTATATGCATTTTAGCGTCGGGCTAGGATGGGCGGGTGTCTGTTATAGAAGCCGTGTTTTATGGATCCTGAAAGGTAACTGATCCATAGAGCCGAGGAACGAAACTCTGTCACTGGAGAGAGCGACTCAGTCGCCAAAAAATAAAAGCTCCACGTATAATGGCTTTTTGAGTGTGGAGTGAGAGAGTGCGTGTGGGAATTGATTTGGATTGGCAGTATTTGCAAGTGAGAGTCTGTATATATCATCGGGGGGAACCTAGACAATATGGGTGCATGAGAGAGCACTTGAAAATATAAACTGCTTCACCTTCTTAATTGTCTGCTCCTGAGGCGGACTGACCCCAGTTTAGGGGAACTGGTAGGCACATGCTCTACCGATTCGACCAGGGAGACCCATACTGATGTGTAGGGAACGTACTGGGTCGGAACAACGCCACATTCATTTCTAGCTAATTGATGATTTTGTTTAGCCAAGAGTAAGTCATGGGAGCCTTAGAGTGTTAAAACGGTCACCATTAGCCCTTCATGCTTAAAAGAGCTTTCGTATTCTACTCTACCTCGCGTCAGACGATTTAATTCAGTTAAAAGTGAGTCATAGGAACTTGGAAGAGACAAGTATCCGTAAAAACCTAAGGTACAATAAGGACAGCAAATAAACCAAAGTATATACACAAGTCTGTCGTATCCCCTGCGATAAGGAAAAGTTATTTTTTGTTGCCGCTGCTGTAGAACGATTTTCTTGTGTTTAATGGGGATTCATCAAATTGACAAGGCTACATGTAGTCACTGTTAACACTTTCACTATCTGGGTCGTCTACAAAGCTGAATACACTTGACTGATGAGAAAGTTATTAAGTTGTGGGACTAAGGCAGTTAATGCATCAAAAATAGTATTTACATAAATAAGTAAAATAAACTAATTAATTATTTAATCAACTGACCAATATATAAGGGCTGCCATTGTATGATGATGGTACAGTAGGTGGAGAGACCACCATCCAGTCAATCGATGCAGTTCTACCTTCAGGGGACTCTTAGCTAAGTGACAATTCAATGGTTTCTTGTAGCCCAGCAAACTTGTTTTACGTTGGGAGTTAACCATGTAGCCAAATGGATGCCTGGAAGTCAAGTTGGCTACGGCGCTTCAGTTGAATGTGACATATCCACGTTAATATTCAAGGAATTATTGGACTTTACTGCTCACATAATGCCACTCAGGGATTGGCGACCGCTCACTGTCCACTTAAAAATCTGGACGAGAAGCCTAGCCTCAGGCCCCTAAGATCCTGGTGGGTCATTGAAGGATTTGATGAAGAGACTACAGTGATGTGTTTGTTTTATTCTATCTGCTGGCTAAGAAAGTAGCTTTGTTCAGGTATTTACAATATCTTACTTGTATAAGGAAGGGGTAAGAATCTATACTTCACTACAAAAGGGCAACCCAAAAACAAAAACTATATATAATCTCCTGGTCATTAGAAGAACAAAGTTAATTGTACGTTATGGTGATGTAGCGTGAGGTCCTTAGAATATAATTTAACATTTAATATAACCATGTGAATTAGAGTTTGTGTGTGTGTGTGTGTGTGTGTGTGTGTGTGTGTGTGTGTGTGTGTGTGAGAGAGAGAGAGAGAGAGAGAGAGAGAGAGAGAGAGAGAAAGTAATGTATATATAAAGATAGCTAGATAGATAGAGATAGATAGATAGATAGATTTACGCGACTATGGTTTTTCGTAAGAGGAGTGGTCGTTACTAAGTAGGAGCGAAAGCTCCCAGTAGGTCTTTTGTCGAGGTCACTCCTCATAGGATGAGGCGTCAGGCAACGGAGATAAAACGACGCGCACACACACACACACACACACACACACACACACACACACACACACACACACACACACACACACACACACACACATACACAAACACACACACACACATACACAAACACACACACACACACACACACACACACACACACACACACACACACACATAAAATCGCAAATTCGTCAGAGAAAAAGGAACATAACAGGACAATAACAACAACAGTAACCAAGTTGAAACAATTTGCCAGAGACGTTTGTTCTTTCTGCCTCCAGATGGTTATATTCAGCACAAGACAGACTTCTGTACAGTATGGAGTTAATGAAGGTTATAGCCAGCTTTTTCACGTCGATGATTCTCCTTTATGGTGAATACAGATGCCTGGAGATCTTTTCCCTTGACAAAAGGGTGAAGATGAGAGACACAAAATTAATTAATTAATCCATTCATTCATACTGATATAAAAAATACTAAACAAGACATCTTCTAGTCTGCCTGTTTTTACTTGACCAAAACTTAAGATCTCTCCATCTTGAATTCTGAACTGTAGAATAATTCAACACTACAGTATGATACTAGTCACAAAGAAGGCCTATGGGAAGGGTGTCGAGTCATAGTGCCGTATTATTCTACTACTCGGTTGAGCAAAATATGCTTCTAAGCACAAAAATATCGCCAGACTGTGGTAAATGAGCCATAGTAGGTCTCTTAAGGCTACGACAAAAGGGGTCTTTTTCACAGCAGCATAGCAGACTCTCTGCCACCTCTTCTTTACATGTCTGTTTGTAGACATGAGACGTTGATCTTCTGTTCTATGGCATTTATATATAAAAAAAGACTGGTAACATATGCGAGAATATTAGCTCATGTGATCAAAATACTTCTGTTATTCTGTTCCAGCCAACTGCTAATGATTAGCCTATATTTATCTGAGGGTCTGAGGGTGTCATTTGAACCTGATATATATATATATATATATATATATATATATATATATATATATATATATATATATATATATATATATATATACTGCGATGTCAGGATATAAAGGTTTTTGTGTACCCATATTTTTATCTTTATTTACCTGTTTATATGTCTACCTGTATCTATCGTTCTAATTGACTATCGTATCTGTTAGTTTACTTATTTGTCTACTTCTAACAAACAGTCTGTCCATCTGACCGTCTATCTTCCTGCACCTGTATTCATCTGCCAGTCAGTCTTTCTACCTTTCTACCTGTCTGTCTGTCTGTCTGCATTGCCTTATCTAAGAGTTCATCCAGCCTGGCCGTGACCAAAATGCCTCCAAGCACCTCTCATCACCACCCATGTCCACTCCTTCCTGTCAGTTTAATGGTTTATACTTGGTACCCACTTTAATGCCATGACATCTTTTTGTAGATTAATGTTGCTGCAGGACCCACATGATTATATTCAACATAGGCAATATTTCGTGTGTTGAACGGGTTAACGAAAGCTATAGTTAACCTTTCCAATTTTAATATCTCTTCAAAGGTAAATTTATTTGAAGAAATTAAAACTAGAAAATGACAGACTGAACGGATTGATATCAGTTGACAATGGAAGTGATTTTTTTTTTCATTAATACAAACTTGTTTAATCAAATGGCATATTATTAAAGTATTATGCATGCTACTTTCAGACTGTTTTAATTCAGTTTTGGGGATACCTATCGAAGTGGAGAGGTTAGCTATAGCCTTCAATTACCCCTTCACAAAAAAAGATTCCCTGATGTTGAAAAAAATCGCCTGGTGGCATGAACAAACCAATAAAACACGTCACCTGAAGGATGAGGTTAATCCTTACAGTTGTATGACACTTTTTTACCACATCCTTGATACTTCCAGACGCTTTTCATCAGCCGGAGAAACACGTCTGGTACCGGAATGGGTTAAACAGCCTTAATTAACCCTTTGATTATTTTTTTACGTATTCATATTACTACCAGGTCATATTATTTAGCTTAACCCCTTGAATCCGGTGGAGTACTATTGATACTATTACCTGTATATTTAGACGATTTTATTTACCTTACAATACTTTATTTTTCTGCCTGGTGGGGTTATTATGGTGTTCAATTAACCCCTTCACCACAAGAGGTCTCCCAAAAGCTGAATATAATCGTCTGTTGGTGACCTGATTAAAATGAAAATTACGGCATGAGAATGAATGAGTTAAGAAAGTCCTCTATGACTTCAGAATTTAAAAGTGACCATCAACACATTAAGTTTGATGACTGCCTTTTTGCGTTATTGCTTCTATCGCTATACGACTGTACATATCAGCTTAGGAATGACCCTGGTGCTGAGGGGATAATGATCAACAAGGGGTGTAATGGAAGAGCTCAAACCCTTCCCTGTTAGAAATCTCTAAACTGTATCAAACTGTCTAGACAGAGAAAAAGTGTAAATAGATAAATAATTAAATGAATACATAAATAAACAATGGTGCCAGGCAAAACAAGCCTCTCCCGACAGCGATTATTTCATTTTCAACCGTTTTCAACTTATAGCACTCAGATAATCCATTATCTTGCGTTTGACCTTTCAAGGTCACTTCAGGTCAAAGGTCATGGAGCCAAATGATATCTTCAACAAGTTTCGAGATATAGCCCTCTGCATATCCGTGACCTTGAGTTTGACCTTTCAAGTTCCTTTAAGGTCAAAGGCCATGGTACCAATTAGAAACCCATATGCGACTTTCTGTATGTTGATAATAGTACATATCTCCCTATCCTCAACCAGTGTCAAGTTCTTGTTGATTGATAACCGTGACCTTGAGTTTGGCCTTTTAAGGTCAGTGAAGGTCAAAGGTCTTGGTACGAATTAAAAACCCATATGGAACTTCCTATCTTTTGATAATAGTAAATATTTATTTGCAACCAGTTTCGAGTTACAGTCCCCTGAATATTCGTGACCTTGAGTTTGACCTGTCAAGGTCACTCAAGATCCAAGGTCTTGGTGCCAAATGAAAGCCCATATGGGAGTTCCTGTATGCTGATAATAGTAAATATCTTTACCTTCAACCGGTTTCAAGTAATATTCCTCTGAAACTCCGTGACCTTGACATTGACCTTTCAGGGTCATCCGAGTACCTCCAAAATTTAATCACTTTCTTTTGAGTCCACATATCCTGAAAAGTTTCATGTAATTTCATCCAGCCGTTTTTCCGTAATATTGCTAACAAACAAACAAAGAAACATAAAAACAAACTCCATGAAAAACAATACCTCGCCCGGACGGAGCGAGGTAATAAATAGATGAAAAATAAATTAATCTGTCATAGTGTACATGCTTATGGTGACTGATTCAGATCTCTTCCCAGTAAGTTCTCTTTATCAATACCGTTTGAAGGAAGTCAGAATAAAACTTGAGCCACGTCAAAGAAGAGGTTATAATACCTTAGTTTTCTATAAAACATGAGGGCACTTATAGGAGATATATAGAGGTACACGAGATAGGAACAAAACTTTATCCCTTGTCAGTTTTGCTGGTGAAACTAAGAATGTGTTTTTTATTTTTTCACTTTGTTTCTCTCACTGGCTGAATCAGGCTCCTCCTACAACATGAAAATTGAGTGGGGAGGGAACGATGGGCGGGAGAGAGAGAGAGAGAGAGAGAAAGAGAGAGAGAGAGAAAGAGACAGACAGACAGACAGACAGACGGAGAGAGAGAGAGAGACAGACAGACAGACAGACAGACAGACGGAGAGAGATAGAGAGAGACGGATAGACAGACAGACAGACAGAATGCAGAAGATAGACGGAATGGGGTCAAGACATTTGCTTGGAAAATAAGAAGAAATGTTCCAGGAAAAGCCACAGAGGAAACAGAGTGCGGTGTAAGGAGAATGGCAGTAATAACATACATACATAAACAGAACTGCACAAGCCATAGGGGCCTTATGATTCGGCTCAAGAGTGCTCTTTGAATAATACAAGCAAAACCAGAGAAATCAGAAGCCGCTGTCACCACCATCTTCCCACCCTACCGCCTAACATTCTCTCTCTCTCTCTCTCTCTCTCTCTCTCTCTCTCTCTCTCTCTGTCAAGGCGCAACAAGAAAAACATGGAGAATGGAGCAACCGTTAGAAAATATATCTTTATGATCATCTTGTTTCAATCTAATAATGTGGATTTTGCGGTACAAATCCAGACTTAAGACTGTGAACTACTGTATGCTATCTGATAAGTTACCTGAATGGCATAGTTACCTCTAATTAGTATATTTCCTAATCGATACTTAGTACTGAAAGGTAAGAGACATGCATACCGATACTTGTGTTGTATAGTATTTTTATTCTATCCCCCTTGTTTTCAAAACCTTTTAACATGAAATTAATTTACACAGACTTTGTAAAATATCTTTCTGGCCACTCCCACCGTACTACTAATTTGGGTGCATTTTCGCCATTATCCAGGGACGAAACACTTATCTATCAGGTTGTTAATTCTGCTATATTGCCAGCGTATTATTGCGTTGTGTGTGGAGGGCGCCTACCATCAGCAGACTTGAAATAGTGCAACTTACATTTTTAGGTGATTACCTTAGTAACAAACAAAACTGTTTCCTGTAATCCAGGAAACCATTTAACACGTCGGGTGTACTAGCATTTTTATTTCTTTTCATTTTAAGACCATCTGATACTCTAGTGGAGCTGCTCCAGTCGGACTCTGCCTGTAAAGGTGTGCATCCGGGGAACTGCTGGAATTTATTACTCACAATGCCATCCAGAATCGAGCAGGCTTTCCACCCTCGCCTTAAGTGTCAAGACTCATTACCCAGTCCCCACGCCCCTGTGATCCTGATGAGAGAATAAAGGAAAAAAGTCAGAAAGACAGACAGACAGAAAGAAAAGAAAAAAAAAACTGCATAATATATTAAAAGATTTTTACATTCAAAAAATGAATTATTAGAACTCGCATAAACTTATTCACACAATCGCTGAGATATAATGGCTCTGGGCTGGGATGCACAAAACTCCGTCGGATGGCAGACTTAAGGCTGGCCTTATATGAAATATTAAAGGCGGCCCTACGGCTGCCTCTAAGGCCCATGCACGACGACCCGTTGCCTTGTCTTAGGGCTGACTTAAGTTTCGTGCATTGGTCTTAGCTAAGGCTGGCCTTAACTGTAGGGAATGTTTTGGGGGAAATCTAGAGCGTCAGCTGCGACCCTGCCGACCAATCAGACGGCAGAACACAAACACTGGGCCAATCACAGACCTTCATGAATCAGCTGGGGGTGAGAGGCGAGAGGAGTGTTTATGTTACCGTCATAGTGGGAAACCAGTCACTGTACAGAATGCCTAGGTAAACTTCAAGCCAAGGTATAAGATAAAATCATCTGTACACATTTCCTTGGTATTCTGTAGATTACCGTGTTTATTTTAGGCAACGTGAGAAACGACCAAACTGCAGCAAACCGACAAACTGTGAACTCGGTCATTTGAGTTCGTTAGGTTAATTTAGGCTGCGGTTAGTTTTAGGCTGGGATGGTCTGGGCTACGTTTGTTCGATTACGGTAGGTTAGGTTAGAAATTTAGGTAAGTGCTTAACATAACGTTCTTCTAAATTAACCTAACCTAGCTAGCCTAACCTAACCTAACCTAACCTAACCTAACCTACATTATCCCAGCCTAACCCCTTGTTATTACATTATACTTTGCCATAAAAATATTAGACATTCTACAGAATACCTATGCATTCTATTAAAGTCCCAGGTTAGGTAAAATATATAAAGTCAGATTGAAATAAACTTATTTCATACTTTGCCAAAAAATGTTGGTCATTCTATAAAATTCCTAGGCGTTCTATACAATACCTTATTTCACACAATGCTGGTAACAAAAACACAACAGTCAAGGATAAGCACGTGAATTGCCGGTAATTAATTGAAAATTTCCGGTGCAATGACAAGACGTCCCAATATTAGTGATGAAGAGCAATACACCCACACAACCTTTAAAACATTAGTAAGATGAGAGGGTTTAGGAGTAAAGAAATAAAATAGCAATATGAATGGGAACTTATTACGTTTGCCTTGTTTTACCTAACCATTGTCTAACTTTAAACAAAGTAATCAGCAACCACAATTACATGGCATAAAAATGTCACCATAGACACCTTGGTTCAGATCTCTGGTGGTTAGAATTAGCCCAGATATTGGCAGCGTGAGTGCTGCCATGATATCTGTAATTACAGCTCATTATCATTTTCTTGCTGTCACAAACAACTTGCACAGCCAGTGAATAAAACCGTTTGCGGCTGACAAATACATTTTCTTTGTGATCTGGGGCCCTTAATTGGTATTAGGGTTCAATCCATTGCTCCAAGCACTTTAGGAAGTTAGGAATAATGATGAATTATCACCAATCCATAATATGGCTGCATGGCATAGTAGAGGGAAAATAATGACCATAAGAAACACACAAACATCAAGAAAAGTGGGTAGAATGGAAGACAGAAGAGGACAGTAAGGAAAGAAAGAATGGAGACAAAAAGGCCCCTTTTAGTTGCCCCTTACAAGCAGGGATACTGGGGATGTATTCTTCCCCTCCCTTCCCGTGGGAACCCAAATACTTCAAGAAATTTATTTATTCTGTGGAAACCCTCGTCTCTGTCCTTCTCAGCAATCAACTGGGCATCTTAATTTTTCTCAGTCATTTTCTGTATAAAGTATCTGTCACACGTGATATTACTTTGCATACACTTGACTCATGAATACCACCCTCCAACAACACTGAAAATTCCTACTAGCGTAGAACCTCTGGGTTGCCAAAAATTGTTGTGTAGGCAAGAATGGCATGGCAGTGTAACGTGACACTCCCAATATGAGGCTCAAGTTCCGTTAAACGAAGGAATTCGCTCCTGGGGAGGCGATATTGTCTCAATACATGTTCATCATTTATGTTACAAGGGGTTCAGTGGCTCCAAGAAACCTCCATTCCCTTCGCAAAGCACGATCTAGTTCACAGACAACCATCAACTCCATGCCGAGGCAAACAATAACAAGTTGGGTCCGGTTTGTGATACCGAGAATATCAAATCGGAGTTACTTTATTTACGGGTCTCAGTACGATAAGGCTGCTCCGACCCAGCCTCAGCGGTTGAGGCGGCCTTACCGAGGCTTACCCTCCTGTTGGTGCTTCGTGCATGGGCCTTAGCGACCCACGGCCTTAAACTACCCGACTTAAGGCCGTGTGTAGCCTTAAGGCCGTTTGTGCATCCGAAATCCTCTATATTATTCATACTTTCGCCAGACTAGAACCCATGTAAAACGTACTGCATTTGCTGTTTTCATTTTCTGCGGGGTGAGCAACAGATCATTTCATATTTTGAAACGTTGCATCACGCCCCGTGTAAACTGGAGGTTCCAGAAACATCTGTGGCAGAGCGAGTAGAGGATCTGAGGCTGACCAGTGAATATATATGACTGGAACTGGACGAAAACGACTGATAGGAAGGAGTAAGACTGATATCAGTAGATGTAATTGTCTGATGTGATGTGCATGAATTTGATTTGACATAATTTGACCAGACTGTATGCACAGGGCCTGAATGAATGATGCTGAAGTGACTGACATAAACCATTAGACTATATACCACCGGACTAACTGTTACCAATAGGAGCGTTCGCGCGACTGGTGAAATGCCAGATATCACCGGTATTTAAATTTTTCGGCCGGAAAAAAAAAAAATCACGTCGGGCAATGATTGAATGGCCTTTTTCATGCATCTTATATATTGTAAAAATATGTAATTATTCTATTTCTTCTCTATAAGACAGTGCTTTGTCAATGTAGCATGAAAAAATATAGTAATATAAGAAATATTTCACAGCGGTTGCGGCCTGGTTTATGCATGCTTAGAAATATATATCTATATCTTTAACCAAAAATAATAGGTGATTATAATTCATACTAACACAATAAACTCCCTGTGAGTAAGAATAAAACTTAATTCACTTCAAGAAAGCATGTCGATATTTAGTTGTTGCCTCCGGTACAAAAAGTTTTCCAAGCAAACCAAAACAGTTGTCTTTAGTCGCACTGTGATCTGCTCCCTCAGCTGGCTTGCTTCGTACGTCTGGCAGCGCTAGGCTTCGATACGCCATAACATTTTAGAGTCTAATAAATATTAAACTATGGATAGACCATATTTGCCATTTTTTGTACAAGTCAGACTATATACGAATGTCATTATTCATACGCCTTTTTTGCTTCTTACAGTTCAAAAACAGTCTTACTGACAGATACTGTCCTAACCTTCCTAGGGAAGAATATATAAATATACGATTTAGGCGATATTTTGGGCGAAATAGAACAAGTAAGAGTAATTTAAATTTTTTTTAAAGGTATTTGCTTAACCAATATTGTAAATATCGATCAGAAAAAGAACACTGAAGTTTAACTAAGACCCCCTTAGCCCGTCAAAACGAAAATGAGACATAGTTTCTGGTGGTGTCTGGCAGATTTTCCACTCAGCGCGAACGCTCCTATTAGGAAAGGTAGGATAATAAATGATCATTGCTACTGGTGATCTGATAATAATGTTTGGTTGTGGGGGTTGACATTTTTGCTAGCATTGCGCAGATGCAATTAACCATCTACCAGCATTAATGACATTAGCCACATTTTGGTTCACCGACAGTATTCTTATCTGCTTGTGGACCAGCCCTGTCATTCTTGGAAATTGCTAAGTTTTCAATCTCTGTGTCATGCATAAATTTAGATATGGCACCGTAAATAACTACTTTAACTATATTGATAATTAGAGTAAGCAAAATAGGCTTCATTATTGATCTATCGGGGACACCATTTGTGTTCAATATGCGACCAAATTCTGCACAACAAATCAGTGCTCAATGACTCCCGTCTTCCAGCCAGGATATATCTTCCTATGTATTTTACAGTCAGTTCCATTCTTTGAACCTTATTCACGATTTTGTGTGTGTGTGAAATTACTTGAAATCTTTGCTCTGGTAACTTGAATTTGATGAAAATGACTGAATGTGTTAAGATAAAATACACTTTAGTTCGTTAAACATGATATCGTGAACCTGCTTCCATGTCTAATATCTTGTACTGCATTAATAATATTACGAAAGTATACCACTTTGTTTTGTAAGTCGTTTCTAGTACTGTAATTTGTTTACTAATTAGGTTACTCTAATGGGAAGAATTATGTCTGGTTATTACGATCATGTCAACATTGTTGTTCAGTTGTCTTGTCTCCAGTCGTCAGGGTCAGTTATTAACGCCCGCCATTAGCAAGGCGGAGCGATAATGATTTTGCCCTTGTGTGTGTGTGTGTGTGTGTGTATGTGTGTGTGTATGTGTGTGAGTGTGTTACCACTGTTTGTGTATCTGTTGCCATTATAGGCTACTCGTATCTCATGAACGGCTTATCAACATGAATCATTCAGGATATCAAGATTTGACGAAAATCTTGGACGTGTTCGAAAATGGGCACTCGGGATCAAAGTCAACGTCACCAAAATGGCTGCCAAAGGTCAATTAGTTTTTATCGCTCGTCTATAGCATCATTATATCTCATGAACGGCTTGAGCCGTCAACATGAAACCTTCAGGGTATCAAGATACGGCCAAAATCTTGGACGAGTTCGAAAATAGGCACTCGGGGTCAAGGTCAAGGTCACCAAAATGGTTGCCAAAGGTCAACTTGTTTCTTTAATGTGTGTTGGCTTTTTGTTAGACGCGGTGCCTGAACTCCGTTGAGTTTTGCGAATTTTTTCTCTTGTAGTTGGTAACTTGGCTAACAGCATAATCGGGCGGGCGATTAGCATTCGGCTCCCGAATGCTTTTCTTTCGTTGACTCTAGAGATTTGCACTGATTGGAAAATATTTGATCCTGGAGTCTTGATATTCATTTTCTTAAATATATCGAGCACTTACCCTAAAATTCTTAGCAGTTTGCATATACACGGCCGCATTAACTTCTTATAATATATGACAGAAATTATTCCTTTTTAGAAAACAGGTGTTGCCCATTCCACCTGATATAAAGTCAGGATCTTTTCTTTAACTCATCCAATATATTACACATTTCAGCTACATCTAATTATCCGTATGAATTGATTCGAATTGGTGGTTTTACTCAATTTTTCTGAGGCATTTTATTGAAATATTGCTCATCTTATGAAATGTTTCCACTTTGTTCTGTTCATTACAGTTGCAGTGAACTTGATCCAATGGTTACTAAACAACGCTGTTTAGAACATGTTTTAGTACTTAGCAACAGTAGTTTGAAAATATTCTTATTACTGAGAGAGAGAGAGAGAGAGAGAGAGAGAGAGAGAGAGAGGCGTATCACTTGACTCAGGTGGCATGAGCGATGGTATCCCGTCAATACTATAACGACCCTTGCACAAAGGGGAATGATCACTCACTCCATCACAAAGACAAGAGAGAGAGAGAGAGAGAGAGAGAGAGAACAAGGTGTATGTGAGGTAGACGGTTAAGGAGGTTGAGAGGGGTCAGTGCACTGTGTGGCCACGCCGTTCAGACAGGGGAGGTAGGTAGGAGGTAGGAGAGGCAGGGTTGAGGCAGAGGAGGAAGAAGGGAGACATGAAAGGCAAGAGAGTCAGATGAAAGACAGGAAAGGCATCGACTAAGCAGGGGCGAGGCAGAGAGTAGGCAGTGGTAAGCAGGAGGTGATTCAGAGGAAGGCATGAGTAAGTATGGGGTGAGACAAAGAGCTGGCAATGACTGAGAAAGAAAAGGCAACAACTGAGCCAGTAGCGACAGGAGCGGCATGGGATAGGAAGACGTTAGCAGGTGTAAGCAGGGGTTGAGGCAGAGAGAGTAGGCAGGGGTTAGCAAGGGGTAAGGCAGAGGGAGGCAGGGGTAAGCTGGGGTGGGATAGAGTATGCAGTTGGTGATATCAGAACAAATGGGTATGGCAGGGAAATCAGGAGAGAATCAGGTAGATGCGGGAAGGGAGACAGAGGCAGGAACGAGGTAGACAGATAGGGGATGAGACACCGGTAAGCATAAAGGTTGCTCAGGCAGAGGGTTGATGAACAAGAAAGGCAGGGGGTAGACACAGGATAGAAAGGAGATTCAAGGGGTGAGAGAAGGATAGAAGCGGCAGGCTAGGGGTTGGTAGATCGTAAGGCGGAGAGGAGGCAGGGATAGATAGAAGTTAGGTTGGTTGGACAGCTAGTGATCGGACTCGGGGGATAAATAGGTAGGTTCATGAGACGGAAGACAAGAGTGGAAGGGATGAGACAGATGGGTGGTAGGAGGAAGTTGGTGAGGATGAAGAGTAAGGGGAGACAGTTGGTGAGGAAGATGGGTGGTGAGAATGGAAGGGGATGGGGAAGGTAGGAAGGACAGGCACGGAGGAGGCAGGGGTACTGGGAATTGGAAGGTTGTGAAGCAGAGGGTAGACTGAGCTGAGATAGAGGGTGGGACACTGGGGGGCAGGAGAGAAAGAGGAAGAAGCAGAAGAAAGCCTATGGGTGACGCGGAGAGGCAGGGGGTAGATAGATTTGTTGAGGCAGGGCGGGAGGCAGATAAAGAGGGAGCAAGGATGATGAGGCAGGGGAGACAGGAAGTAAGCCAGAGAGGAGGTAGAAGGTTGGCAGGTAGTCAAGGGAGGAAAAAAGTAGAAGCAGATAGAGGTAGTGAGGAGAAAGGGGGTAAGTAAGTAGGTAGGTGGGCAAGCAGGAGGCAGAAGAGAGACAGGAGAGGCAAGGGATGAGGCAGAGAGAAGGTATGGGTAGTAGGTAGGGAGCAAGAGAGGCCGAGGGGAGACAGGAAAGATAAGGGGCGAGGGAAGGGGAAGGGAGGAGAGGTCAAGGGTAGGTAGGCTGCTAAAGAAGAGAAGAGGCAGTGGAAGAAGGGCGAGACTGGTAATAGAGGCAGGGGTGAAGCAGAGGGGAGGCAGGAGAGGCACATGATAGACAGGGGTAGAGAGGGACAGGACTAGGGGGAAAGCGGTAGGTAAGGAGACAAAGTGATAAGTGATGTGTGTGTGTGTGTGTGTGTGTGTGTGTGTGTGTGTGTGTGTGTGTGAGAGAGAGAGAGAGAGACGTATTGTATATGCAGATACGAAGGAAAGAAACGAGAGACACGGAATCAGAACAAAAGAAAAAAAAAAGATAATGATGTGAAAAGGAGAGATGGAGGGAGTGAGAAATATTCAGTGGAGGACTGTGTGGGAGGAACAGAAGATAAAGGCAGAAGTGATAAAACAAGGAAGGATAAAGAAAAGGAATCCAAGGGAAGGGAAGATGGATTGGAGGGAGGGAGAGAGGAAGGGAATGCGGAGGAAGACAGGACTAAATATTTGTCAAGTGAAAGGGAGCAGGGGACTGAAAGATGACTAAGTAGAAAGGACGGGCCGGGAAGGGAGTGGGAGAGGATGGGAAGGGGGAGAATTTTTTTTTTTTTTTTTTTTTGCGAGGAAGAAGGAACCAAAGGCTGTGGGCCCGGTATTATTGTTCCTTCCATGAGAAAAACAAAATACAAGAGAGAGCCAAATTCAAGATCCGATCATTTCGAGATGCCTGGACACACTGCGTTTGAAAGACTGGATATCATAGGAACCAGGAAATACAGACAGAGGGAAACAGTTCCAGAGTTGACCTGTTGCATGAATGAAGGACTGGGAGTAACGGTTAACTCTTGCATTAGAGAGTTGGACAGAAAAGGGATGAGAGTTTGCTGCTAGACGGGTGCTACGCGCCCGTCGTAGAGGTGGAGGAATGCATGCAGACAGTTCAGAGGAGCAGTGACCATTAAAGTAGCGATAGAAAAGAGACAAAGATGCAACAGTGCGGCGAAGAGACAGAGGTTGAAGGGAGTCAGTAAGAGGAGGAGAGTTAATGAGACGAAAAGCCTTTGACTCCACCCTATTGAGAAGAGCTGTATGTGGGGAGCCTCCCCACACGTGAGAGTTGTACTCCACACAGGGGCGGATAAAACCCCTGTATAGAGTCAACAATTGTGCAGGGGTAAAGAAGGAACGGAGTCGGCTTAGGTGGGATGGAAAGCTTAAAATTTCTTTCCTAAACACACACACACACACACACACACACACACACACACACACACACAGCAAAACTCTTACCTGCAAGACAAGAACGAAGTGATGCATTTTATTAAGACGGAGCGAGGAAAACAAGAACAAGGCTGAAGACACTCTTGATTGACGCAGCCACTTCTGCGGTATTTTAAGGGGAAAGAAATAATTATTCATCGGTTAAGCACTTAAATAACATCCCTCTGGCTCACCGGCCGTCCCAGTACAGTTAGCTGCCCAGTATTCCGCTCTGCCCATCTGTGTCATATTTATTGCTATTCCGGCACGACACAGGTACGCGGTCGACTAGATTCACACCATACGCACCTCAGGCAAAATCCAGACACTCTTCATACCCACACCAGGCACACAACCAATACCACTCATCCCTCGACACACTCCTGTAAGTTCTAGACCCCATCCTTCAAATTGGTGCAGTGACTTGATGCGTGACTGAGTGGTACAGCTGAAGACACACACTGCGTTTAGCTGCTTCCACCGCCCCCCTCCCTGACCGTGGGTGTGGTAAAAAGAAACTAAACTAATTCCTATCGACTGTAGGAGGATCATTAACGCAGACGGTGAGGTTTTGTTGTATGATACTTTAATAGCGTATGATATTTATGTATTTTATGTCGACGATACAGGTATATAAAAGTACATTGAAGATTATTAAGATAGAAAAACGCATATTAAATCGCTTAGTAAGAGGTGCTAGAAAGTCTCCAAGTACACAAGAATGCGATCCCGTGACTCCTATTCTCTCTCTCTCTCTCTCTCTCTCTCTCTCTCTCTCTCTCTCTCTCTCTCTCTCTCATGCTATCCCTGTCTTCTTTTGTTTTCCTTCCGCACTCTGTCTCTTCTTTTCTTTCATTTGTGAGGTGAAATGGGCAAAACAGGTCGCAACGGATATGTTATAAAGCCTCTAAAGGTATTGTGTTGGAGCCATGGAGGATTGAATACTTAGAGCCTTAATATAGTGTTTGTCTACACTGACCTCCTCTGCGAGTTCTGATATGGGTCGTAGGAAGTCACGTACATGAAAACGATGTGTGCGTCCTTTCACTATAGTTCTTGTTCTTTTTCGTCCATTTAGAAGATAATGTCACTACGCCCTTATTGTCTTACCAGAAAATCTGTCTCACCTGCATCCCAGTTCATCCATCTAGCACATCTCTCAAACCACTCTGTTTTGTCTCTCTACATCGCAGTGTAAGAAAAATCGCCTTCCCACCGGCAATACTGCCCCTGCTATAACGCCCGTCTAGTGGTTGTCCTGATCCCGGCCTGCTTCGCCATATTCCATTTACCTTACCTGTCCGATCCAATCCTTTCCGCCCACCCTGTTTTCTCCTGCTAAATATTCAGTATCTCATTAATCATTGAACCAGTCGAACTGAGGCTTTGTGTATAGAGCATCATGACCTAATTACTCATACAGGATGCTCGCCTCATTTGTGCTGGTGGAATAATTTAGCTGCAGCGTTGGGCTGCATGGTGGATTTTCTTTTTTATATAATAATTCGTCACTCGCAAACCACTATACCGACAGGATTCGTGAGGATAATTAAAATTTTTGTGTATTGACCCCTATAACTGTGATGGACTGCAAAGGACCTAGAAAACAAATATGGAAGGTTAATGAAGCAGCCCTGAATGAGCTTCTTGGTTCAAATATCCCTGAAATGAACAGGAATGACTGAATCTCAGCTGACTTGAATGGGTGTGAATGATCCTGAAGTTGCTATATTGATCCTCAAGCTGCCTAGATGGATGTGACTAGACCTATGCTGATATATATGGGGTTAATTTGAAATGACTAGGTTTAATGGATGCGAACAGTTTGACTGGAGTTACTGCAATCGGATCTGAACGAACTTCTATCTATCTATATATTGCCAGACGCCTCAATCCCGTTTGGGGTGGCCACAAACAAATCGCCTCCAAGTCGCCCTGTCCCCCGCCATTTCACTGCCCTGCTCCCAGCTCACACACCCCTCTCTCATATACCTCTCCACCCCATCCCTCCATCTCATCCTCGGCCTCCCCCTCCCTCTTAATTACAGTTATATTAAATGACCCTGAACTGTACTGAACCGACCCCAGTGGTGCTGAACGGTTGTGAAGAGCCTCAGTGAAATGGAACTGCCTGAATGAGTTTAACAGCACCAGAATGGACCAAGTTTGACGTGAATGGTTTTAAACTGGTCTAAATTGCCCGGAGTGGCCGTAAACTGAACAGAATTAACCTGACTGGGTCTAAATTGATGTAAAGAGCATGAATGGACCATAGACGGCAAATGTGATTTTAAATGGACGGAAATAGATATCACTGACTTGGATATGACTTGGACTGGCCTGAGCTGACCAAACACTGTCTGAATAGGGATATGGTCTTGAATTAAGTTTTATCCTCTTAGTCATGTGTCGTCCTCTGTTGATTTATTCTTGCCACGCAATAACGAATTCCTTCAGCTTCAGGGAGGCCTTTTAGTAGTGAAGAGGGTAAATAAGGGTATATTTTACCTTCCTACATCTAAACTTTCCAGTACGATAAGTAGTTCCGAAGGGAAAAAGAAAAAAGACCGAAAAAGAAATGTCGGGAGATAGAAAGAAAAAATACGTCATCGGATTCAACATTTTACCCAAAGTGGCTGAAATGTTCCTGATTTAATTAGTGTTGATGGTGGTTAAGTGGATAGAGTGGTGGGTCAGGTTCTGTTTGGTCGCGATTTCAGCAACTGCTGTTGAAGGGAATAGTTGGATAGAGTGGTAGGTAAAGCAGTGTTTTGCCGCAAATTCAATCACTAGTCGAAGGAAATAGTTTGCGGATTGTAGTTTGATATCACCAAGTTCATTGATTTTCCATATTATACCACTGACATATCATAATAAATACTTTCAGTAACACCACAAAGCCAATTCTGCATGTGATATATAACAAAACAGATGGTGGCCAAATGTTTGGTAACGTGTGAGGGCTGTAGAGAGTCAGCCCTTTGTTGGTGTGTCGTAGATTCAGTACTGGATCTCTGAATTGTACTTGCTATCCTCTGTCCAGAGTAGCGAGCATAAAAACAAATAATTCTAAGCTGATCAAATAGTCGTGAATTGGTCTGAGTAGGTCTAAATGAATGAAAAGGGGCTGAATGGACTGTAAGTGGAAGGAAGATAAAGGAAAGGAAGGAAGAAAGGCAGGAGGGACGGAAGAAGGAAGGATACCGGTATGTAGAATAGAAATAAGACAAAAGGAACAGATGGGAAAGATGGATATAAGAAAGGAAAGGGGTATAAGAAAGAGAGGGTGAGTTGGGAGTATGGGGACTGCAGATGAATACTGAGAGGAAAAGTTGGTGAGCATGTGACAGGGGGAGGTAGTGCGAGAAATTTGTTTGACTTGGTAGAGGCAATGGGTGACAGTGAGGGACAGGAAGTGTGTGAGTTAGGGGACGAAAGGGACGTCACACACACACACACACACACACACACACACACACACACACACACACACACACACACAGATAGAGAGATAGACAGACAGACAGGCAGACAGAGACAGACAGACAGAAAATGTGTGTGTGTGTGTGTGTGTGTGTGTGTGTGTGTGTGTGTGTGTGTGTGTGTGTGTGTGTG
>NC_137023.1:5692070-5699570 GCF_032717465.1 Coenobita brevimanus | reverse complement strand
CCATAGAAGACAAGTTGCTTACACAAGTGCAACAAACGAAGCAATTTCTCTAATTCCAAGAGCTGTGAGCTGAAGATAAGCAAGGAGGCTCTTCCCACCCACCAATCCCTCCAGCAAAGGTTGGTAGGGAAAAATCCAAAAGGCCACCTCAGAACAATAAAATTTAAAATCTCAGAAATGTCATAGGAGAGTACAAATGAAAACAACATTCTGTGCTCTGCTAAACTGGAAAGGATAAGTAACATTAATTACATAACGGTGTAACTACGTTGCTATAGAAACTGGAAAGTTTATTTTTGTAGCGAGCAGCGTGTTAAGTGGGGATTTAAAGCTAAATACTTATCCAGACATCTTTTTCAACATAACTGCCAGATCTTAATGTACCCTTCGACCCAAGGCAATATATTCCATACGTTTACAACCTATTAGAGGAAAGAAAACAAGTAACTGACTGACAGACAGAGACAGACAGGCAGACGGACAGAGAGAGAGAGAGAGAGAGAGCAGTTCTTTGTTGTCATGAGAGAGAGAGAGAAAGCAGTTCTTTGTTGTCATGAGAGAGAGAGAGAGAGAGAGAGAGAGAGAGAGAAAGCAGTTCTTTGTTGTCATGAGAGAGAGAGAGAGAGATGATACAAGGATCTGTTACACTTCTTAACTGCCATATCCATAATGGTCAAGGTATTTTCCTATTTAATAACCTTCAGCAGCTTGTACAGCACCTTAACTATATCCCTGACTACTTAGGGAATATTCAAACATACCTGACCATTTTTTATAAGCGAGGTTTCTGCTTATTCTGGTTATATTTTTTCCCAAAGATGCACCCTATGTGGCACTATGCTTCTGTGGACTGAGTGGCGCTTAGGCAGTTTTTCTTGGGCTTACAATTAAATAATTGTTCCTACCATTATCCTAAGAGCCATATGAGTATGGTCTACACATTGCAAGGTTATCCTCTCGTACCTGAAAGCATGTATTTACTATTCTTGCCCTCTTACCAGTGTTACAAAGTTTTGGTTTACTCGCCCTTGTTGGTTTTAATGTTGTCCACAACCCGGAAGTCTCTTTAAAAATTATTAATGCCAGTTTTTTCCTGAATAATGCGCCCTTTATGCTTCTGCACGGAAGTGGAATAATGCTTTTCCACTTATGTCTTACGTCGTTCATCAAGCCAAAATAACTTCAGCCGTTCTAAGGTCACTGAACTTTCCTATACACTCTTCTAACTGTTTTTGGCACCCTGCAGAAAATCCTTCCTGTAACCACTGCTTCGTATCAAGCAGCTGAGCTCTTTCTCAATTATTTTTCTCAGTATCCACCCTGTACTACGCTGGCGATGCTTCTCTGCCTTTTATCTGATTATTTCTTCGTGCCTGACATTAAATGGTATTCTTCCTCCATGGGATCCCTCCAGTTTCTCTCTCTCTCTACAGTATGGAGCCTCTGTGGTACAGTGGCAGAGTGTGCGTCTTGCACGCTGGTGGGCGGGGGTTCGCCTCCCCGTCAGAGTTGTAAAAACTTTGGGAAGAGTTCACAAGCCACTGACCACTTTGGCGGACACAAGGGGTGCTGTGGTTGAAGCAGTGTCGCATACTAGTATGCTTGCACCCAGTCGGCTTAAGGCGGGCCCATTACACTTGGTTCACAGAATACACACACATCCAAAGCCACTACAATCACACTCACAAGCACTTCTCACCCTACATACAGTCTCTACCAGACAGCCTAAGCCACTAGGTAGAGATACAATGGCTGTATCGTCCCTGCTTCGGTAGGGATAGGCCGGTCCTGCAGTGGACCTCAACGGATGATGATGATGATGATGATTATATACAGTATATATGCTCCCGTGCGATATACCTCCCTTCCTTTTTTTTTTGGGGGGGGAGGGCCGTGTCTGTCAGTTTCTATTTTTCCTTCTTTCTGGAATTTTGCTCTCATTTACAGCATTCTGTATTTGAAAAGATTTTTTTTTTTTCAGTTCTCAGCCATTCAGTTTTTTAATATCATTTGTATCTACGTTTTAAGTTTCTTTTCTACAAGAAGTCTCATTCATGCCATAACCTTCTTTTTGGCTGCAAATATGAATTCTGTCACGAACTCTGCACTGGCTAATTTGTACCATTCATTCTAATTTCCAGCTCATCCTTCTTTCGTGATTTCAGTGAACCCTATGTTCTTGTAATAGACTCCTCAGAGACCTTGAACAGATTAATGGATAATTTTTTATTCCCGGAGCCACACTTATATGGTTTCTCTTTCTTTCTGTGTCTGAGTTTGCCTTCTGATAGCTGTATAACTCCGGTTGTAGACACTGGTGCCCCTGGCCACCCTTGAAAAAGACCTCACCACTCTAGTTGCCAACCCCATATATTTGGGTGAATATCTCCAGATCCCCATGAAAAGTTTTCCTTGGGTCACCCTGTAAGTGGGTTTATCCAACCCCTGGGCCCACCAGAGTTTAAAAATCCTATCTACTGTATGTTGTGGTTGCCGATGGCTTGTGTTCTAAGCCTTCAGTAGTGGTGTTCCTCAGGGTTGTCTCTTTTCGTCACCTGTCTTTATCATATTCTTTACTGACATCCCAAGCTCATAAAGTAATGACTCTAATCTACATTTATCCACCAGCCTTGCACACCACCCATCACTACAGTCGCTGGAACAACAGCAGAAAAAAAAAAGCTTTAGCGCACCTTATTTCTGAGTTGCTCACTAACTTGGGTTGGAGAAAAAGATTTAATACTTTTTACTCGACATAATCTTCCTCGTGACAATACCTGAACCTTTCCATGTACTGAATTCCGTCCTTCATCTTGCCTCATCGTTGGTCTATCTTTATCTCGCAATCTGTCTTATGATAAGTCCTTTATCCCACGTACCAAATATACTTTCGAAGGATCTGGTATGCTGGACATCCCTGTGTTGTACTTTTCTCACTTTTCCCTACTCAGTTGGCGAACTTTGCACAGGAGCCTTCATCACCCTTGTGTGCTCTTGGAGTAAGAAGACTTTTCGTTAAATCACGCCTGCTGACTTAATTCGGCTTTCTTTTTTTTTTCTTGGCTAGTGTTGCATTTCTCTCTCTCTCTCTCTCTCTCTCTCTCTCTCCTGTTCACTGGCCTTCGTAACTCTTCTTACATCCCCTCTGCATTTCGGTCAACGAGCAGCACACGTCTAGCGGACGTTTTCTCCTGTGTTTTTTTTCTTTCTTGCCGCCAGTGAACTCCACTTTTTTAAATATTATATAGCCATGCATTCTGAAGTGAAGTAATCTTTACTTTTGCATTTGTTTATTACTTCCCCTCAAGCGTCGTTGAAATGGACATATGTTATTGGCTCTCAGTCTTGGTGATTCTTTACTTCCAGAAACAAAAAAATAACTTCCACAAAATAAACTTTATCTTTCACACACACACACACACACACACACACACACACACACACACACACACACACACGCACACACACACAGAACAAAGAAGGTAGCAAAGGTAAAAACGAGGAAGAGAGTAGGTCAGCCAGAACATAAGGCTATAAGAGTGCATAAATTTAGTGTCAGCGGGCCAGCTTTTAGTAACCAGCTCCTTTCATCTCTATGGCCCTTGGCGAGAGCTTGTGCCTCCCAACAGAAAGGGTTTCGTAGGCTTCTTGGGGAAAAGAACCTTGATTTTTTTTTTTTTTTTTTTTTTGAGAGAGAGAGAGAGAGAGAGAGAGAGAGAGAGAGAGAGAATGCAGGTGGCTGCTTGAAAAAAATAGCTCATATTGCGCGGGCGTGTGTGTGTGGGGGGGGGGTTGTGCGTGTTGTTTGTGCGTGTTGTGTGTGTGTGTGTGTGTGTGTGTGTGTGTGTGTGTGTGTGTGTGTGTGTGTGTGTGAGAGAGAGAGAGAGAGCAGTGTTTTTTTCACTGCCCTTGTGACGGGATCCACAAAGAACTGATCGTTCTTTTGGATGGAAGACCAGCAGACCTGGGAAGAATTCTGCACTTCCCATTCGGGCGTTCAGTCTTAAACAAACAAATGACAGTTACGACGGGGAAATGGTTGTAACTGTGTACACACAATAAAGGGGTATCTTTACAGTTTCCCATCTTTACGTCTTGAAGCAATTAATAAACCGTGTGAAAATGTTATCCGGTCATTTCTCATTTATGTATATGTCTACCATTTTACTAGCGCCTTATAAAGCCCGATGTTTAAGCAAAGTGACACTATCATACTGTACATAATCGTTTTACCTTAGGAAGAAAACGCGAACAGCATCAACGCTCAATGTGAAATCACCGATCACCTGCGTAAAGATATTGTAACCGTGCCTACAGCAATTTCCAATATGCGGGTTGCTGGTTAGCCTAGACACAACTACCATCACATTTATCGGTATATAATTTTAACGCAGCATATATCAGAGCGTCGTGTGTTTGTTGTTGTTGTTCTAGCTGTCGTTGCTCTTGTCTGTCTTGTTAATCATCATGCTGTTGTTATTATCATCATCTGTATTACTACTACTACTACTACTACTACTACTGCTGCTGCTGCTTTTATTAATCTTGTTCTTCCTCTCCATTTTCCTTTTCTTTTTATCCTCGTTCTCCTTCTTGTAGAATGTGAGTGGATGTATCCCACTGAATCCGGTGATATTTTAGCTAATTCGTGTTGCTACTAGACAATATTATTCAGCAAAGGACTGTTATCGGGGACTGAAAGGATTATTCAAGCTTGCATGTAAACGCTTAATATTGAGAAATATACATGCAGTTTAAGAAAAAAGTTTTGGTAGAAGGAGTAAAGTGAAGATAGGTCATCTGAATAATGAAGTGGCCTGGGAGAGTGTAAAGTGGTCTGAGTAAGCTTGAATTGGTCTGAATGGACCTCAAGTGACCTCAGTCGACATCAAAAGACCTACAAAGTGTTTTCGCAAGAATTTAAGTGAAAGTCACTTTACTTCAACTTGATTTTATCTTGACATTTCGTCGAAAAATTGTCGCCTGAATGAATGCAGAAAACAAAGATTAAAATATTAAAAATAAAAGAACTCCAGTGCATGTTTAGATACCTCCAGAGGATAACCTTCCGTTGAGATCCACTTGACTCGTGATTTTGGTTTAAATTGTGTGAACTTACCACAAGTATATCATAAAATCCTGCGTCCAGTTATTAGGTTCTGTTTCCTTCGACTCCTGTGACTTAACCAACATAGCATCATACATTGATTTTTACCTCGTGAGCGAAGTCACCCAGAAATTTAAATGCAGTTCAAGTGAAAGACAAGATGCATTAACCAATATACAGTTTTCTGTCAAAAACACAACACCAAGCAGACGGAAATGAAGGCAGCTTAGGTGAATTAACCGGAAATCAACAGAGTAACCCTGAACTGATATGGTTGAATGAAAATTTGAGGTAAGTGGATCTTTGGCGTCGTAAATACATCTACAGTGACCTCAATGGGCTGGACTGGGGATGAAGACTCTGGCTGGACCAATGGCTCTATTCTACAAGTGTTTACTATAACTTATTCATCACCATCCTTGTCCTACTTCCTCTTTTTAGCCCACTCAACGCGGTGAAGTCTGTTGAGGTACATTATTAGTTCTGGCAGTCAGTGCTGGTGTTTTAGGACATCGTCAAGGTGAGAAAAATTAACGACAACTATATATGACGTCTCCATTTCGAAAGTCCTCTTCTTTGTGGTTGAAAAATAATCTCCTCTTATGAGGATAAAATAAACACGTAACGCGAGTAGCAAAGAAATGATTAATAAATGGAGTGCTTAGGATCGAAGAAAGAGATGAGGAAATACAGTGGCACCTTATTTCCTTGCCCTAAGCCATATCTCACAACGAGTTATGTTTGTTTTTTTTACCAGGACGGTAATCCCAGCCTGACCTATCACAGCCTAACTAAATAAGCTAATTGAAGCAAATCTGAACTTCATGGAAAACAAAAGTTACCAAATCTCACGAACACATACTGATATTTCGGTTCTCTCGATTTCTGTGTTGCACCGCTGATTTCCTTATATCCCATTGATAGTGTGTGTGTGTGTGTGTGTGTGTGTGTGTGTGTGTGTGTGTGTGTAGTTTCCAGTCTAATATACTAAAATCCTGAGCGTTTGTTCCTGTGTGTATGTATGTTTAACACAGCCAATACCGGAAAAGTGAATTTTGATGAAACTTGTCAGGTTGATTGAAATAAGATGGGCCAGTTTCCATTTCCTGTTGACTGAATTTTTTTCGCAAATAACTGTAGGCGTTGGTGTTGTATATCGTGTACGTGGAAAAATACTGCTAGTGGCATTTGTGTGGAGTTTTCTCGAGTCTTCTCGCATCTCTGGGCAGTCATGGTGTTATCATGACTTCTTCACCTTCTATGAGGATGGTCTTTTTTCTTTTCTTTTCTTTTTTTTTCCTTTTTTTCCTTGTGATATTTTCTTCACTCTATCCTTGAACAGCATATTTTCTTGATTAGCCATGATACTTACTTGTCTTACCCACAACACTTGCTGATGACGGGGGTCCAGTGTGTTCGATGTGCGTCCTGTCTCACACCATAATGCCCTGTGTGACCTCGCCAGGCTGCACAAAGATCACTGTCACCACTCCTCGTTACTCTGGCCGTTAAGGCCTGTCCACCCAGAACCACCCTTTCGCTTTTTGGGGTAGGGACTTTCCTTTTTTTCCTCTTGTATCCTTTAATGTTTTTCAATCTAATCTTTAATGCGGAGGCGCTGTACAGTGACACAGCTTTGGGTGGAGGTAGTCATGCAATATAACACGCCTCGATCTGAGTGTGAAGAGGTGGCCGGAGAGTCTATTTCTCTCTCTCTCTCTCACTCTTCCTTCTCTCTCTCGGGCGTAGAACGCTGTTTGGTCGTAGGGTAAAACTCCCACGGCCACAATTACCGGTACCTGTATTTCTGTAGCCTCAGCATTGGGTCCTGTCATGCAAAGGGGACTCCAGAACCCCAAAGGGATAATACGAGACTGATTGCTGCCGTCTCCCGTTCTTAATTGATATTCTACCAGTAACAGCATTTTCTGTCCTTTACAACGATTCAACGGCATTTACTCTTACATAAAGATCAACCCATCAGTCTACCTCTCATATAATCACCATTCATGCAGCTTTTCTCTCTCTCTCTCTCTCTCTCTCTCTCTCTCTCTCTCTCTCTCTCTCTCTCTCTCTCTCTCTCACACACACACATACACACACACACACACACACACACACACACACACTATCTTCTCACCTCTGTTGAACAGTAACATTTCTTGTCAGTATCTAATCGTTTTCTTAGAGAGTTTCATCGCCTACATTTTTTTCCAAGTCATCTGCCATATCCTGTCTTGGGTGATGATTATTTACCAAAACGATGATTTTTTTTCTTGATGTTTTTGTAATATGCAAATATGTTCATTGTCACTAGTAGTAGTAGTAGTAGTAGTAGTAGTTGTAGTATTAGTAGTACTAGTAATATTGTTCTTTTGTTGTTGTTGTTTTAT
>NC_137023.1:5669674-5691970 GCF_032717465.1 Coenobita brevimanus | reverse complement strand
ACACACACACTTGTAATATGGATTCTCTTTATTTTCGGATACAAGAGGAAGAAAAAACTGACAAAGAATCTCTTTTATATTGTCCTCTCCTATTCATTCCCCCAATAGATTTTATTCAACAATAGAAAGACATCTCTTCTCAAAATGAGTTCAAACATGTTGAACATGTGTTGAACATGTGTTTCGTCAACTGAAGTAGTTTGTCTGCAGATGGCAAGAGAAGAATGAAATACGCGTCCTCGTTAAAAAAAAAAAATTAGAATGGCAGGCTGTAATTAAACTTATCAGTCTCTGGATTTCATTATTATATTCTGCGCTCTCCAAATGTTTATTATTATTATTATTGTTATTATTATTATTATTATTATTACTAGTATTATTATTATCTCTGAATATATTTCTTTCAAACTGATGAGGTTATAATCGTAAATACCCCTCTTTCGTTAATTGCAAAGATCGTTCCTGAGTTGAATTAGATTGTCTGGATTGAAGCAGTAATAGTAATACAGGGCATCTGACTGTCGGGGTCCAAGAGGGTATGGCTCATAGAAACTTTTTTTTTTTTTACAGCGTGGTTTCTTGTAAATAATAGCGAAAGAACAAAGAGTTTTCAATTTTCTCTTCTTCCGTCAGACGATGTTGTTCAGTTTAAGAAACATCTCGTACTGAACTGGGTTAATGATGGCCACAGAAAATGTGAAGCTGAAAACGTTGCTTTGTAAACTGGGAAAAGAAAGAAGAAAAAAAGGATGTAGGGAAAATTGTTCGATTTTTCGGGCGCGTATTTTTCAGCTGATATTGAGTCTGCTTTACCCTCAAATATAGAGATCATCTTTTGGTTGTTTTATTCTTCGTGCCATCATAGTTTTTGTTTCAAATTAAGAAAGCATATCCTGTATGGGTATGAGGTTAATGTGGACTATATAGCTGCATAGGTTATCCCGTCTAGTTAGTGTTATGTTGAGGAAGAAATAACAGGGGTTATATTCAGTATTTTGTTCCTTCCACCAGACTGGCCCCTCGGGTGGAGTGAGCAGGGAGGCTACAACGCCTCAGCCTCTCTGAGCGACGGCCTGGCTGACGAGAACTGCACTGAACTACGACGCTCCTTCCGATTAGAAGAGAGAGATAGAGAGATAGAGAGGAGAGGTACATTTGTTTGTGTGTGTGTGTGTGTGTGTGTGTGTGCTTATGCATGCATGGGGGCAAGTGTATGTTTGTGTGTGTCTGTATTCCGGAATGATATGAAGTGCCTGGCCCGCATATTTCTGCCTTCCATTCACTTCCCCAGTTAACCAGTCCCTAAAGTTTCCTTTATTACAACAATGGAATTAAGTGTGAAGGGTGGTATTGCTTTCATATTACTACATGTATGTATATTCAACCGAAAAAGCATCACACCCTTTGGAATCGTCGGTTGTGAAAATGAGCTAGCGTTGCAGACGTGCACATGACTATAAACATGTTCTCTGAAAAAGTCAATACCACCTAGTATGCTTGACGATTAATGTGTCATTGCTTGATACTAATTAATACTAAAGACAATACTTGCACGTATAACCACAGGGTGTCCCATATATCACAATGCCTCGTCCGTATTCCAAGAATTATACGTGCGTCAAGAGAACGGATACTTTTTTGGTTGTCTACCTATTCGAGGAGGTGGGGGATTCAGAATATCTGTTGTCTGTTAGCTGTTATTAAATTCGTCTGAACGTTCGGGTAAATAGCATTAATTCTGATGGGCAGACAGCTTTGGCCAATAAGAATGTCAGTCCAGAACTAGAGAAGACTCAACCCACCCGCCCTACAACCACTACTTCCTGTGCCACCGCATCCCTACCAAAATATTGTACGATGTCTTCAAGAAACTTCAGTCGGATCAGCAACAAATGTTAGTGACCAAGTTTCTAATTGCCTCAAACTTATGTAAAATTGTTGACAGATGGAAGTAGAATGTTTCCAGTATCGGTGTTGTATATGAATATTTATAACGATATCCAGAAGGAAAAATGAAAAACGGCCTTCCCCATTAAAGAACTTTTGTGCTTCCTCCTTTGACTTGTGAATAGAAGTATATTAAATGAATCATGGCCATCTAAGTGCTCTCTCTCTCTCTCTCTCTCTCTCTCTCTCTCTCGTAGTTTGGTAAGCATTTTAAACCTAACTTCATAATAAACAATCAACAGCATATCAACACTCTGTTATATCTCATTACTTCACCAATAGTATGATTTTTCGTGATGAATCGCCTTCGTCTCGTTCACGACTCCTTTACCTCATTTCTTTTTTCGTCTTTTTTTTTTTCCCTCCCCAGTCCTGATTCACACTCTCAGCCGCCACCACTCCCCGGCCGCCCCACCTTTACATCATTCCTGGTGACCTGACTAGTTCAAAGTTCCGTAAAACTTTCCTGCCTAAGTATACTTAGTAAAGAATTGTGGTCACCTTCCCGTAATGAGCACCTCGTTGAACAATGGAGAGCCTGGAAAGACTCTGGCTTCAAAAGACCCCTTACTAATGCCTTCATGTATCAGGCTTTTGATGGTACTCTGGTCGTTACCCGATTCTGTGGGTTTTGAAAACTACGGATACCCTTTTTACGACAACTGTAAGTAATTTTTACCGGCTCCGCTATACACAGCTTTCGGTGTGTATTATGCATCTGTCGTATATATTATGTATCATGTAAATACTGTAATGCCTTTCTCAAGACTTCAAGTAACTTTTTGTACGTGCTGGAAACCTTGGCGTTACAAGAGGAGAGTAAATAGCAAAGAGGTACTGGATCGGACTTTGACATATTTAATATAAACAAGTAAATCGCTCTCATCATCGCAACCTCCTTTTTCCACGTAGAGAACGGGTCAAGTTATGCCGCTTGGTGGTTTAGTGGGTAATTAAGGCGCTCCAATCGGATTGAGCCTGTACAGGTTTGTATCCAAGGGATGGTTGGGAATTATTGCTCATGTAATGCTACTCAGGGATGAGTGAGGCTGGTCACTCTCATCTTAAATGTCAGGACCAACTTGCCTAGCCCCGGGCTTCTATGCTCCTCATGGGGCAACACAGGATTAGATGATGGATGAATGGATAGAACGGGTTACGTACAGAAAGCAAAGGAAAAAAAATCATGCTTTTTTTTTTAATGCAAGGAAGAAGGAACCAAAGGCCAGGAGCCCGCAATAACTGATCCTTCCAAGAGAAAAACAAAATACAAGAGAGAGACAAATTCAAGATCCGATCATTTCGAGATGTCTGGACACACTGCGTTTGAAAGAATGGAACTTTGTTTTATTTAAGGCAGCTGTCAACTACTCTGTGTATCAAGAACTTCCCTTGGGAAGTAAGTTATCATCACGGAACACTGATGGTAAATACAGTAAATCGGGGGATATGGATAACATTTTGAAAGGGAGACATGTGGATAAGAACATTAGTAATATATTTTGAAAAGCAATCGTGTATTAAGAACTACTGCTGAATTCAGAAGTCTTTGGTACGGCAAGTGGAACGCTGAGTAGGATATGGCAATAGTTGTGAGTTTCGGTAAGTTATAGTACATCTAGTGCAATGGTATGATACTACCTTTTAAGAGTGGTCACTCTACGGGGTTGCTTAATAAATCCATCACTGTCTATAAAGAGACAGTTTTAAGAGTGTGTACCAGGAACTTATGAACACAGTTGTACAGTACTTAAAGAGCAGATGTAGAGACTGCAACTTTCAGGGAGAAGGGTGTGGCATCGGTCGAAATGGGCAGTACTCCCAAGGTGGATGGAAAACAGGTGACGGAGAGCAAGGGCTCCTGTATCAACAATCAAGACCCAGATTCCTGTTTATCATTCAATCGTTGGACTTTTCGGCATAGACTGGTAGTGAGAATGGTTCACCATTCTGCCATAATTTTTTCAGCTGTTTACACTTAGCCACACGAATATTAAACATTGCATAATAGTCTCAAATACAAGTACATTAGGGTAACAGACAATGCCTCTGAATCCCCAGGGAAGGAAACCAGAGACGTTCGCAGCATCGGCCCGTTTCCAGATAATGACTACCTGAGATGTCCTGGACTGACCCCTTCTATCCTTGCTTTATCTTAATTTCCTCACCGTCAGCGTTCATTCCTTTAGTGTTCTCTCTAACTGAACTCCCTTGTTTTCTCCATATTCGTTTTCATACGGAAACTTGCATCTTTTGGATTACCGACATAACAGCGCCCAAATTAAGCTTATTCATGCGGAGAGGATGGAGAGCGAGAGACTGAAGAGGAGAGTGTATGTGAGTGCGACGGAGGGGGGGGAGAGGGCGGGGGAGGCCAAGGATGAGATGGAGGGATGGAGTGGAGTGGTATATGAAAGAGAGGGCAGTGAGCTGGGAGCAGGGCAGTGAAGTGGCAGGGGACAGGGCGACATGGAGGCGATTTGTTTGTGGCCACCCTTTACGGGATTAAGGCGTCTGGCAATAGATAGATAGATGGACAAGTGAACGTACACGGTATTGCCAGGTAATTATCTCAAGTGATATACCAATTTGACATGTTTATCACTACCACAACTGTAATTATTATTATTGTATTTCACCACTGTCACTACTATCCATACCATCACCACTGCTAGCACTGCCATCATTATCACTCTAATCTCTACCACGACTGAGTCAAAGCATCAATGATAATTTCTCATAAGCGCACATGTACATTCAGGAGCCTAGTTTACTTTATGTGGCGTCTTGATGGCAGTCGTCCCAGTAACTGAGTCGCAGTTGGTGTGGACACTTACCAACCATTCATTTGATGTAGCACTATCTTAGGTGACTCTGCGCTGAATGACAAGACAGACTGTACCCTGTAATCCAGGAAGCAATTCAGTAACGTTGGGTGGTAAACATATAGTCTACAGTCTAACGCCTGGTGGTCTAGTGAGTTTAGGCGGTACAACGGGATGTGGCCCATAAGGGTATAGAAATGCAGAGGGTGGTTTTAGTATATTGCTCAGACCATATAATGCCACTTGGGGGAAATGGCGACTAGATGCAGCAGTTTTGGTGGCAATAGGCCAATTATTTCAGGAGATCGGTCCACGCATGCCCAGCAAGGCAGTGAGAAACATAAAGGAAACAGTTTATATACACCGGGGAGCCAGTTTCGTTCATGTTTTAATTCTGGTGGCAATTACCCCAGTAGTTTGGACGTAACTGGTGTTACACTCGTCCAAAGTTTGCTCATATTCTGTAATGAAGGCAAAATAACATAAAATAAAAAGAAGGGGGGATGAAATTCACGCTAGCTTGTGTGTGTGTGTGTGTGTGTGTGTGTGTGTGTGTACGTGTCAGTTTAACTCGTCACAACAATCCGATATGTTTTATTGATGGGCATGACGTATGTAGAGATGTATATGCATTTTAGCGTCGGGCTAGGATGGGCGGGTGTCTGTTATAGAAGCCGTGTTTTATGGATCCTGAAAGGTAACTGATCCATAGAGCCGAGGAACGACACTCTGTCACTGGAGAGAGCGGCTCAGTCGCCAAAAAATAAAAGCTCCACGTATAATGGCTTTTTGAGTGTGGGGTGGGAGAGTGCGCGTGGGAATTGTTTTGGATTGGCAGTATTGCAAGTGAGAGTCTGTATATATCATCGGGGGGAACCTAGACAGTACGGTTGCATGAGAGAGCACTTGAAAATATAAACTGCTTCACCTTCTTAATTGTCTGCTCCTGAGGCGGACTGACCCCAGTTTAGGGGAACTGGTAGGCACATGCTCTACCGATTCGACCAGGGAGACCCATACGGGTATGTAGGGAACATACTTGGTCGGAACAACGCCACATTCACTTCTAGCTAATTGATGATTTTGTTTAGCCAAGAGTAAGTCATGGGAGCCTTAGAGTTTTAAAACGGTCACCATTAGCCCTTCATGCTTAAAAGAGCTTTCGTATTCTACTCTACCTCGCGTCAGACGATTTAATTCAGTTGAAAGTGAGTCATAGGAGCTTGGAAGAGACAAATGTCCGTAAAAACCTAAGGTACAATAAGGACAGTAAATAAACCAAAGTATATATACAAGTCTGTCGTATCCCCTGCGATAAGGAAAAGTCATTTTTTGTTGCCGCTGCTGTCGAACGATTTTCTTGTGTTTAATGGAGATTCATCAAATTGACAAGGCTACATGTAGTCACTGTTAACACTTTCACTATCTGGGTCGTCTACAAAGCTGAATACACTTAACTGATGAGAAAGTTATTAAGTTGTGGGACTAAGGCAGTTAATGCATCAAAAATAGTATTTACATAAATAAGTAAAATAAACTAATTAATTATTTAATCAACTGACCAATATATAAGGGCTGCCATTGTACGATGATGGTACAGTAGGTGGAGAGACCACCATCCAGTCAATCGATGCAGTTCTACTTTCAGGGGACTCTTAGCTAAGTGACAATTCAATGGTTTCTTGTAGCCCAACAAACTTGTTTTACGTTGGGTGTTAACCATGTAGCCAAATGGATGCCTGGAAGTCAAGTTGGCTACGGCGCTTCAGTTGAATGTGACATATCCACGTTAATATTCAAGGAATTATTGGACTTTCCTGCTCACATAATGCCACTCAGGGATTGGCGACCGCTCACTGTCCACTTAAAAATCTGGACGAGAAGCCTAGCCCCAGGCCCCTAAGATCCTGGTGGGTCATTGAAGGATTTGATGAAGAGACTACAGTGATGTGTTTGTTTTATTCTATCTGCTGGCTAAGAAAGTAGCTTTGTTCAGGTATTTACAATATCTTACTTGTATAAGGAAGGGGTAAGAATCTATACTTCACTACAAAAGGGCAACCCAAAAACAAAAACTATATATAATCTCCTGGTCATTAGAAGAACAAAGTTAATTGTACGTTATGGTGATGTAGCGTGAGGTCCTTAGAAAATAATTTAACATTTAATATAACCATGTGAATTAGAGTTTGTGTGTGTGTGTGTGTGTGTGTGTGTGTGTGTGTGTGTGTGTGTGTGTGTGAGAGAGAGAGAGAGAGAGAGAGAGAGAGAGAGAGAGAAAGTAATGTATATATAAAGATAGCTAGATAGATAGAGATAGATAGATAGATAGATTTACGCGACTATGGTTTTTCGTAAGAGGAGTGGTCGTTACTAAGTAGGAGCGAAAGCTCCCAGTAGGTCTTTTGTCGAGGTCACTCCTCATAGGATGAGGCGTCAGGCAACGGAGATAAAACGACGCGCACACACACACACACACACACACACACACACATACACACACACACATACACACACACACACACATACACAAACACACACACATACACACACACATACACACACACACACACACACACACACACACACACATAAAATCGCAAATTCGTCAGATAAAAAGGAACATAACAGGACAATAACAACAACAGTAACCAAGTTGAAACAATTTGCCAGAGACGTTTGTTCTTTCTGCCTCCAGATGGTTATATTCAGCTCAAGACAGACTTCTGTACAGTATGGAGTTAATGAAGGTTATAGCCAGCTTTTTCACGTCGATGATTCTCCTTTATGGTGAATACAGATGCCTGGAGATCTTTTCCCTTGACAAAAGGGTGAAGATGAGAGACACAAAATTAATTAATTAATCCATTTATTCATACTGATATAAAAAATACTAAAGAAGACATCTTCTAGTCTGCCTGTTTTTACTTGACCAAAACTTAAGATCTCTCCATCTTGAATTCTGAACTGTAGAATAATTCAACACTACAGTATGATACTAGTCACAAAGAAGGCCTATGGGAAGGGTGTCGAGTCATAGTGCTGTATTATTCTACTACTCGGTTGAGCAAAATATGCTTCTAAGCACAAAAATATCGCCAGACTGTGGTAAATGAGCCACAGTAGGTCTCTTAAGGCTACGACAAAAGGGGTCTTTTTCAAAGCAGCATAGCAGACTCTCTGCCACCTCTTCTTTACATGTCTGTTTGTAGACATGAGACGTTGATCTTCTGTTCTATGGCATTTATATATAAAAAAAGACTGGTAACATATGCGAGAATATTAGCACATGTGATCAAACTACTGCTGTTATTCTGGTCCAGCCAACTGCTAATGATTAGCCTATATTTATCTGAGGGTCTGAGGGTGTCATTTGAACCTGATATATATATATATATATATATATATATATATATATATATATATATATATATATATATATATATATATATATATACTGCGATGTCAGGATATAAAGGTTTTTGTGTACCCATATTTTTATCTTTATTTACCTGTTTATATGTCTACCTGTATCTATCGTTCTAATTGACTATCGTATCTGTTAGTTTACTTATTTGTCTACTTCTAACAAACAGTTTGTCTATCTGACCGTCTATCTTCCTGCACCTGTATTCATCTGCCAGTCAGTCTGTCTACCATTCTACCTGTCTGTCTGTCTGTCTGTCTGTCTGCATTGCCTTATCTAAGAGATCCAGCCTGGCCGTGACCAAAATGCCTCCAAGCACCTCTCATCACCACCCATGTCCACTCCTTCCTGTCAGTTTAATGGTTTATACTTGGTACCCACTTTAATGCCATGACATCTTTTTGTAGATTAATGTTGCTGCAGGACCCACATGATTATATTTAACATAGGCAATATTTCGTGTGTTGAACGGGTTAACGAAAGCTTTAGTTAACCTTTCCAATTTCAATATCTCTTCAAAGGTAAATTTATTTGAAGAAATTAAAACTAGAAAATGACAGACTGAACGGATTGATATCAGTTGACAATGGAAGTGATTTTTTTTTTCATTAATACAAACTTGTTTAATCAAATGGCATATTATTAAAGTATTATGCATGCTACTTTCAGACTGTTTTAATTCAGTTTTGGGGATACCTATCGAAGTGGAGAGGTTAGCTATAGCCTTCAATTACCCCTTCACAAAAAAAGATTCCCTGATGTTGAAAAAAATCGCCTGGTGGCATGAACAAACCAATAAAACACGTCACCTGAAGGATGAGGTTAATCCTTACAGTTGTATGACACTTTTTTACCACATCCTTGATACTTCCAGACGCTTTTCATCAGCCGGAGAAACACGTCTGGTACCGGAATGGGTTAAACAGCCTTAATTAACCCTTTGATTATTTTTTTACGTATTCATATTACTACCAGGTCATATTATTTAGCTTAACCCCTTGAATCCGGTGGAGTACTATTGATACTATTACCTGTATATTTAGACGATTTTATTTACCTTACAATACTTTATTTTTCTGCCTGGTGGGGTTATTATGGTGTTCAATTAACCCCTTCACCACAAGAGGTCTCCCAAAAGCTGAATATAATCGTCTGTTGGTGACCTGATTAAAATGAAAATTACGGCATGAGAATGAATGAGTTAAGAAAGTCCTCTATGACTTCAGAATTTAAAAGTGACCATCAACACATTAAGTTTGATGACTGCCTTTTTGCGTTATTGCTTCTATCGCTATACGACTGTACATATCAGCTTAGGAATGACCCTGGTGCTGAGGGGATAATGATCAACAAGGGGTGTAATGGAAGAGCTCAAACCCTTCCCTGTTAGAAATCTCTAAACTGTATCAAACTGTCTAGACAGAGAAAAAGTGTAAATAGATAAATCATTAAATGAATACATAAATAAACAATGGTGCCAGGCAAAACAAGCCTCTCCCGACAGCGATTATTTCATTTTCAACCGTTTTCAACTTATAGCACTCAGATAATCCATGATCTTGCGTTTGACCTTTCAAGGTCACTTCAGGTCAAAGGTCATGGAGCCAAATGATATCTTCAACAAGTTTCGAGATATAGCCCTCTGCATATCCGTGACCTTGAGTTTGACCTTTCAAGTTCCTTTAAGGTCAAAGGCCATGGTACCAATTAGAAACCCATATGCGACTTTCTGTATGTTGATAATAGTACATATCTCCCTATCCTCAACCAGTGTCAAGTTCTTGTTGATTGATAACCGTGACCTTGAGTTTGGCCTTTTAAGGTCAGTGAAGGTCAAAGGTCTTGGTACGAATTAAAAACCCATATGGAACTTCCTATCTTTTGATAATAGTAAATATTTATTTGCAACCAGTTTCGAGTTACAGTCCCCTGAATATTCGTGACCTTGAGTTTGACCTGTCAAGGTCACTCAAGATCCAAGGTCTTGGTGCCAAATGAAAGCCCATATGGGAGTTCCTGTATGCTGATAATAGTAAATATCTTTACCTTCAACCGGTTTCAAGTAATATTCCTCTGAAACTCCGTGACCTTGACATTGACCTTTCAGGGTCATCCGAGTACCTCCAAAATTTAATCACTTTCTTTTGAGTCCACATATCCTGAAAAGTTTCATGTAATTTCATCCAGCCGTTTTTCCGTAATATTGCTAACAAACAAACAAAGAAACATACAAACTCCATGAAAAACAATACCTCGCCCGGACGGAGCGAGGTAATAAATAGATGAAAAATAAATTAATCTGTCATAGTGTACATGCTTATGGTGACTGATTCAGATCTCTTCCCAGTAAGTTCTCTTTATCAATACCGTTTGAAGGAAGTCAGAATAAAACTTGAGCCACGTCAAAGAAGAGGTTATAATACCTTAGTTTTCTATAAAACATGAGGGCACTTATAGGAGATATATAGAGGTACACGAGATAGGAACAAAACTTTATCCCTTGTCAGTTTTGCTGGTGAAACTAAGAATGTGTTTTTTATTTTTTCACTTTGTTTCTCTCACTGGCTGAATCAGGCTCCTCCTACAAGCATACAGAAAAAATTGTGTGGGGAGGGAACGATGGGCGGGAGAGAGAGAGAGAGAGAGAGAAAGAGAGAGAGAGAGAAAGAGACAGACAGACAGACAGACAGACAAAGAGAGAGAGAGAGACAGACAGACAGACAGACAGACAGACGGAGAGAGATAGAGAGAGACGGATAGACAGACAGACAGACAGAATGCAGAAGATAGACGGAATGGGGTCAAGACATTTGCTTGGAAAATAAGAAGAAATGTTCCAGGAAAAGCCACAGAGGAAACAGAGTGCGGTGTAAGGAGAATGGCAGTAATAACATACATACATAAACAGAACTGCACAAGCCATAGGGGCCTTATGATTCGGCTCAAGAGTGATCTTTGAATAATACAAGCAAAACCAGAGAAATCAGAAGCCGCTGTCACCACCATCTTCCCACCCTACCGCCTAACATTCTCTCTCTCTCTCTCTCTCTCTCTCTCTCTCTCTCTCACTCTCTCTGTCAAGGCGCAACAAGAAAAACATGGAGAATGGAGCAACCGTTAGAAAATATATCTTTATGATCATCTTGTTTCAATCTAATAATGTGGATTTTGCGGTACAAATCCAGACTTAAGACTGTGAACTACTGTATGCTATCTGATAAGTTACCTGAATGGCATAGTTACCTCTAATTAGTATATTTCCTAATCGATACTTAGTACTGAAAGGTAAGAGACATGCATACCGATACTTGTGTTGTATAGTATTTTTATTCTATCCCCCTTGTTTTCAAAACCTTTTAACATGAAATTAATTTACACAGACTTTGTAAAATATCTTTCTGGCCACTCCCACCGTACTACTAATTTGGGTGCATTTTCGCCATTATCCAGGGACGAAACACTTATCTATCAGGTTGTTAATTCTGCTATATTGCCAGCGTATTATTGCGTTGTGTGTGGAGGGCGCCTACCATCAGCAGACTTGAAATAGTGCAACTTACATTTTTAGGTGATTACCTTAGTAACAAACAAAACTGTTTCCTGTAATCCAGGAAACCATTTAACACGTCGGGTGTACTAGCATTTTTTATTTCTTTTCATTTTAAGACCATCTGATACTCTAGTGGAGCTGCTCCAGTCGGACTCTGCCTGTAAAGGTGTGCATCCGGGGAACTGCTGGAATTTATTACTCACAATGCCATCCAGAATCGAGCAGGCTTTCCACCCTCGCCTTAAGTGTCAAGACTCATTACCCAGTCCCCACGCCCCTGTGATCCTGATGAGAGAATAAAGGAAAAAAGTCAGAAAGACAGACAGACAGAAAGAAAAGAAAAAAAAAACTGCATAATATATTAAAAGATTTTTACATTCAAAAAATGAATTATTAGAACTCGCATAAACTTATTCACACAATCGCTGAGATATAATGGCTCTGGGCTGGGATGCACAAAACTCCGTCGGATGGCAGACTTAAGGCTGGCCTTATATGAAATATTAAAGGCGGCCCTACGGCTGCCTCTAAGGCCCATGCACGACGACCCGTTGCCTTGTCTTAGGGCTGACTTAAGTTTCGTGCATTGGTCTTAGCTAAGGCTGGCCTTAACTGTAGGGAATGTTTTGGGAAATCTAGAGCGACAGCTGCGACCCTGCCGACCAATCAGACGGCAGAACACAAACACTGGGCCAATCACAGACCTTCATGAATCAGCTGGGGGTGAGAGGCGAGAGGAGTGTTTATGTTACCGTCATAGTGGGAAACCAGTCACTGTACAGAATGCCTAGGTAAACTTCAAGCCAAGGTATAAGATAAAATCATCTGTACACATTTCCTTGGTATTCTGTAGATTACCGTGTTTATTTTAGGCAACGTGAGAAACGACCAAACTGCAGCAAACCGACAAACTGTGAACTCGGTCATTTGAGTTCGTTAGGTTAATTTAGGCTGCGGTTAGTTTTAGGCTGGGATGGTCTGGGCTACGTTTGTTCGATTACGGTAGGTTAGGTTAGAAATTTAGGTAAGTGCTTAACATAACGTTCTTCTAAATTAACCTAACCTAGCTAGCCTAACCTAACCTAACCTAACCTAACCTAACCTACATTATCCCAGCCTAACCCCTTGTTATTACATTATACTTTGCCATAAAAATATTAGACATTCTACAGAATACCTATGCATTCTATTAAAGTCCCAGGTTAGGTAAAATATATAAAGTCAGATTGAAATAAACTTATTTCATACTTTGCCAAAAAATGTTGGTCATTCTATAAAATTCCTAGGCGTTCTATACAATACCTTATTTCACACAATGCTGGTAACAAAAACACAACAGTCAAGGATAAGCACGTGAATTGCCGGTAATTAATTGAAAATTTCCGGTGCAATGACAAGACGTCCCAATATTAGTGATGAAGAGCAATACACCCACACAACCTTTAAAACATTAGTAAGATGAGAGGGTTTAGGAGTAAAGAAATAAAATAGCAATATGAATGGGAACTTATTACGTTTGCCTTGTTTTACCTAACCATTGTCTAACTTTAAACAAAGTAATCAGCAACCACAATTACATGGCATAAAAATGTCACCATAGACACCTTGGTTCAGATCTCTGGTGGTTAGAATTAGCCCAGATATTGGCAGCGTGAGTGCTGCCATGATATCTGTAATTACAGCTCATTATCATTTTCTTGCTGTCACAAACAACTTGCACAGCCAGTGAATAAAACCGTTTGCGGCTGACAAATACATTTTCTTTGTGATCTGGGGCCCTAATTGGTATTAGGGTTCAATCCATTGCTCCAAGCACTTTAGGAAGTTAGGAATAATGATGAATTATCACCAATCCATAATATGGCTGCATGGCATAGTAGAGGGAAAATAATGACCATAAGAAACACACAAACATCAAGAAAAGTGGGTAGAATGGAAGACAGAAGAGGACAGTAAGGAAAGAAAGAATGGAGACAAAAAGGCCCCTTTTAGTTGCCCCTTACAAGCAGGGATACTGGGGATGTATTCTTCCCCTCCCTTCCCGTGGGAACCCAAATACTTCAAGAAATTTATTTATTCTGTGGAAACCCTCGTCTCTGTCCTTCTCAGCAATCAACTGGGCATCTTAATTTTTCTCAGTCATTTTCTGTATAAAGTATCTGTCACACGTGATATTACTTTGCATACACTTGACTCATGAATACCACCCTCCAACAACACTGAAAATTCCTACTAGCGTAGAACCTCTGGGTTGCCAAAAATTGTTGTGTAGGCAAGAATGGCATGGCAGTGTAACGTGACACTCCCAATATGAGGCTCAAGTTCCGTTAAACGAAGGAATTCGCTCCTGGGAGGCGATATTGTCTCAATACATGTTCATCATTTATGTTACAAGGGGTTCAGTGGCTCCAAGAAACCTCCATTCCCTTCGCAAAGCACGATCTAGTTCACAGACAACCATCAACTCCATGCCGAGGCAAACAATAACAAGTTGGGTCCGGTTTGTGATACCGAGAATATCAAATCGGAGTTACTTTATTTACGGGTCTCAGTACGATAAGGCTGCTCCGACCCAGCCTCAGCGGTTGAGGCGGCCTTACCGAGGCTTACCCTCCTGTTGGTGCTTCGTGCATGGGCCTTAGCGACCCACGGCCTTAAACTACCCGACTTAAGGCCGTGTGTAGCCTTAAGGCCGTTTGTGCATCCGAAATCCTCTATATTATTCATACTTTCGCCAGACTAGAACCCATGTAAAACGTACTGCATTTGCTGTTTTCATTTTCTGCGGGGTGAGCAACAGATCATTTCATATTTTGAAACGTTGCATCACGCCCCGTGTAAACTGGAGGTTCCAGAAACATCTGTGGCAGAGCGAGTAGAGGATCTGAGGCTGACCAGTGAATATATATGACTGGAACTGGACGAAAACGACTGATAGGAAGGAGTAAGACTGATATCAGTAGATGTAATTGTCTGATGTGATGTGCATGAATTTGATTTGACATAATTTGACCAGACTGTATGCACAGGGCCTGAATGAATGATGCTGAAGTGACTGACATAAACCATTAGACTATATACCACCGGACTAACTGTTACCAATAGGAGCGTTCGCGCGACTGGTGAAATGCCAGATATCACCGGTATTTAAATTTTTCGGCCGGAAAAAAAAAAATCACGTCGGGCAATGATTGAATGGCCTTTTTCATGCATCTTATATATTGTAAAAATATGTAAATATTCTATTTCTTCTCTATAAGACAGTGCTTTGTCAATGTAGCATGAAAAAATATAGTAATATAAGAAATATTTCACAGCGGTTGCGGCCTGGTTTATGCATGCTTAGAAATATATATCTATATCTTTAACCAAAAATAATAGGTGATTATAATTCATACTAACACAATAAACTCCCTGTGAGTAAGAATAAAACTTAATTCACTTCAAGAAAGCATGTCGATATTTAGTTGTTGCCTCCGGTACAAAAAGTTTTCCAAGCAAACCAAAACAGTTGTCTTTAGTCGCACTGTGATCTGCTCCCTCAGCTGGCTTGCTTCGTACGTCTGGCAGCGCTAGGCTTCGATACGCCATAACATTTTAGAGTCTAATAAATATTAAACTATGGATAGACCATATTTGCCATTTTTTGTACAAGTCAGACTATATACGAATGTCATTATTCATACGCCTTTTTTGCTTCTTACAGTCCAAAAACAGTCTTACTGACAGATATTGTCCTAACCTTCTTAGGGAAGAATATATAAATATACGAATTTTTAGGCGATATTTTGGGTGAAATAGCACAAGTAAGAGTAATTCACATTTTTTTTAAAGGTATTTGCTTAACCAATATCGTAAATATCGATCAGAAAAAGAACACTGAAGTTTAACTAAGACCCCCTTAGCCCGTCAAAACGAAAATGAGACATAGTTTCTGGTGGTGTCTGGCAGATTTTCCACTCAGCGCGAACGCTCCTATTAGGAAAGGTAGGATAATAAATGATCATTGCCACTGGTGATCTGATAATAATGTTTGGTTGTGGGGGTTGACATTTTTGCTAGCATTGCGCAGATGCAATTAACCATCTACCAGCATTAATGACATTAGCCACATTTTGGTTCACCGACAGTATTCTTATCTGCTTGTGGACCAGCCCTGTCATTCTTGGAAATTGCTAAGTTTTCAATCTCTGTGTCATGCATAAATTTAGATATGGCACCGTAAATAACTACTTTAACTATATTGATAATTAGAGTAAGCAAAATAGGCTTCATTATTGATCTATCGGGGACACCATTTGTGTTCAATATGCGACCAAATTCTGCACAACAAATCAGTGCTCAATGACTCCCGTCTTCCAGCCAGGATATATCTTCCTATGTATTTTACAGTCAGTTCCATTCTTTGAACCTTATTCACGATTTTGTGTGTGTGTGAAATTACTTGAAATCTTTGCTCTGGTAACTTGAATTTGATGAAAATGAATGTGTTAAGATAAAATACACTTTAGTTCGTTAAACATGATATCGTGAACCTGCTTCCATGTCTAATATCTTGTACTGCATTAATAATATTACGAAAGTATACCACTTTGTTTTGTAAGTCGTTTCTAGTACTGTAATTTGTTTACTAATTAGGTTACTCTAATGGGAAGAATTATGTCTGGTTATTACGATCATGTCAACATTGTTGTTCAGTTGTCTTGTCTCCAGTCGTCAGGGTCAGTTATTAACGCCCGCCATTAGCAAGGCGGAGCGATAATGATTTTGCCCTTGTGTGTGTGTGTGTGTGTATGTGTGTGTGTATGTGTGTGTGTGTGTTACCACTGTTTGTGTATCTGTTGCCATTATAGGCTACTCGTATCTCATGAACGGCTTATCAACATGAATCATTCAGGATATCAAGATTTGACGAAAATCTTGGACGTGTTCGAAAATGGGCACTCGGGATCAAAGTCAACGTCACCAAAATGGCTGCCAAAGGTCAATTAGTTTTTATCGCTCGTCTATAGCATCATTATATCTCATGAACGGCTTGAGCCGTCAACATGAAACCTTCAAGGTATCAAGATACGGCCAAAATCTTGGACGAGTTCGAAAATAGGCACTCGGGGTCAAGGTCAAGGTCACCAAAATGGTTGCCAAAGGTCAACTTGTTTCTTTAATGTGTGTTGGCTTTTTGTTAGACGCGGTGCCTGAACTCCGTTGAGTTTTGCGAATTTTTTCTCTTGTAGTTGGTAACTTGGCTAACAGCATAATCGGGCGGGCGATTAGCATTCGGCTCCCGAATGCTTTTCTTTCGTTGACTCTAGAGATTTGCACTGATTGGAAAATATTTGATCCTGGAGTCTTGATATTCATTTTCTTAAATATATCGAGCACTTACCCTAAAATTCTTAGCAGTTTGCATATACACGGCCGCATTAACTTCTTATAATATATGACAGAAATTATTCCTTTTTAGAAAACAGGTGTTGCCCATTCCACCTGATATAAAGTCAGGATCTTTTCTTTAACTCATCCAATATATTACACATTTCAGCTACATCTAATTATCCGTATGAATTGATTCGAATTGGTGGTTTTACTCAATTTTTCTGAGGCATTTTATTGAAATATTGCTCATCTTATGAAATGTTTCCACTTTGTTCTGTTCATTACAGTTGCAGTGAACTTGATCCAATGGTTACTAAACAACGCTGTTTAGAACATGTTTTAGTACTTAGCAACAGTAGTTTGAAAATATTCTTATTACTGAGAGAGAGAGAGAGAGAGAGAGAGAGAGAGAGAGAGGCGTATCACTTGACTCAGGTGGCATGAGCGATGGTATCCCGTCAATACTATAACGACCCTTGCACAAAGGGGAATGATCACTCACTCCATCACAAAGACAAGAGAGAGAGAGAGAGAGAGAGAGAGAGAACAAGGTGTATGTGAGGTAGACGGTTAAGGAGGTTGAGAGGGGTCAGTGCACTGTGTGGCCACGCCGTTCAGACAGGGGAGGTAGGTAGGAGGTAGGAGAGGCAGGGTTGAGGCAGAGGAGGAAGAAGGGAGACATGAAAGGCAAGAGAGTCAGATGAAAGACAGGAAAGGCATCGACTAAGCAGGGGCGAGGCAGAGAGTAGGCAGTGGTAAGCAGGAGGTGATTCAGAGGAAGGCATGAGTAAGTATGGGGTGAGACAAAGAGCTGGCAATGACTGAGAAAGAAAAGGCAACAACTGAGCCAGTAGCGACAGGAGCGGCATGGGATAGGAAGACGTTAGCAGGTGTAAGCAGGGGTTGAGGCAGAGAGAGTAGGCAGGGGTTAGCAAGGGGTAAGGCAGAGGGAGGCAGGGGTAAGCTGGGGTGGGATAGAGTATGCAGTTGGTGATATCAGAACAAATGGGTATGGCAGGGAAATCAGGAGAGAATCAGGTAGATGCGGGAAGGGAGACAGAGGCAGGAACGAGGTAGACAGATAGGGGATGAGACACCGGTAAGCATAAAGGTTGCTCAGGCAGAGGGTTGATGAACAAGAAAGGCAGGGGGTAGACACAGGATAGAAAGGAGATTCAAGGGGTGAGAGAAGGATAGAAGCGGCAGGCTAGGGGTTGGTAGATCGTAAGGCGGAGAGGAGGCAGGGATAGATAGAAGTTAGGTTGGTTGGACAGCTAGTGATCGGACTCGGGGGATAAATAGGTAGGTTCATGAGACGGAAGACAAGAGTGGAAGGGATGAGACAGATGGGTGGTAGGAGGAAGTTGGTGAGGATGAAGAGTAAGGGGAGACAGTTGGTGAGGAAGATGGGTGGTGAGAATGGAAGGGGATGGGGAAGGTAGGAAGGACAGGCACGGAGGAGGCAGGGGTACTGGGAATTGGAAGGTTGTGAAGCAGAGGGTAGACTGAGCTGAGATAGAGGGTGGGACACTGGGGGGCAGGAGAGAAAGAGGACGAAGCTGAATAAAGGCTTTGTGTGAAGCGGAGAGGCAGGGGGTAGATAGATTTGTTGAGGCAGGGCGGGAGGCAGATAAAGAGGGAGCAAGGATGATGAGGCAGGGGAGACAGGAAGTAAGCCAGAGAGGAGGTAGAAGGTTGGCAGGTAGTCAAGGGAGGAAAAAAGTAGAAGCAGATAGAGGTAGTGAGGAGAAAGGGGGTAAGTAAGTAGGTAGGTGGGCAAGCAGGAGGCAGAAGAGAGACAGGAGAGGCAAGGGATGAGGCAGAGAGAAGGTATGGGTAGTAGGTAGGGAGCAAGAGAGGCCGAGGGGAGACAGGAAAGATAAGGGGCGAGGGAAGGGGAAGGGAGGAGAGGTCAAGGGTAGGTAGGCTGCTAAAGAAGAGAAGAGGCAGTGGAAGAAGGGCGAGACTGGTAATAGAGGCAGGGGTGAAGCAGAGGGGAGGCAGGAGAGGCACATGATAGACAGGGGTAGAGAGGGACAGGACTAGGGGGGAAAGCGGTAGGTAAGGAGACAAAGTGATAAGTGATGTGTGTGTGTGTGTGTGTGTGTGTGTGTGTGTGTGTGTGTGTGTGTGTATGAGAGAGAGAGAGAGAGAGACGTATTGTATATGCAGATACGAAGGAAAGAAACGAGAGACACGGAATCAGAACAAAAGAAAAAAAAAAGATAATGATGTGAAAAGGAGAGATGGAGGGAGTGAGAAATATTCAGTGGAGGACTGTGTGGGAGGAACAGAAGATAAAGGCAGAAGTGATAAAACAAGGAAGGATAAAGAAAAGGAATCCAAGGGAAGGGAAGATGGATTGGAGGGAGGGAGAGAGGAAGGGAATGCGGAGGAAGACAGGACTAAATATTTGTCAAGTGAAAGGGAGCAGGGGACTGAAAGATGACTAAGTAGAAAGGACGGGCCGGGAAGGGAGTGGGAGAGGATGGGAAGGGGGAGAATTTTTTTTTTTTTTTTTTTTTTTGCGAGGAAGAAGGAACCAAAGGCTGTGGGCCCGGTATTATTGTTCCTTCCATGAGAAAAACAAAATACAAGAGAGAGCCAAATTCAAGATCCGATCATTTCGAGATGCCTGGACACACTGCGTTTGAAAGACTGGATATCATAGGAACCAGGAAATACAGACAGAGGGAAACAGTTCCAGAGTTGACCTGTTGCATGAATGAAGGACTGGGAGTAACGGTTAACTCTTGCATTAGAGAGTTGGACAGAAAAGGGATGAGAGTTTGCTGCTAGACGGGTGCTACGCGCCCGTCGTAGAGGTGGAGGAATGCATGCAGACAGTTCAGAGGAGCAGTGACCATTAAAGTAGCGATAGAAAAGAGACAAAGATGCAACAGTGCGGCGAAGAGACAGAGGTTGAAGGGAGTCAGTAAGAGGAGGAGAGTTAATGAGACGAAAAGCCTTTGACTCCACCCTATTGAGAAGAGCTGTATGTGGGGAGCCTCCCCACACGTGAGAGTTGTACTCCACACAGGGGCGGATAAAACCCCTGTATAGAGTCAACAATTGTGCAGGGGTAAAGAAGGAACGGAGTCGGCTTAGGTGGGATGGAAAGCTTAAAATTTCTTTCCTAAACACACACACACACACACACACACACACACACACACACACACACACAGCAAAACTCTTACCTGCAAGACAAGAACGAAGTGATGCATTTTATTAAGACGGAGCGAGGAAAACAAGAACAAGGCTGAAGACACTCTTGATTGACGCAGCCACTTCTGCGGTATTTTAAGGGGAAAGAAATAATTATTCATCGGTTAAGCACTTAAATAACATCCCTCTGGCTCACCGGCCGTCCCAGTACAGTTAGCTGCCCAGTATTCCGCTCTGCCCATCTGTGTCATATTTATTGCTATTCCGGCACGACACAGGTACGCGGTCGACTAGATTCACACCATACGCACCTCAGGCAAAATCCAGACACTCTTCATACCCACACCAGGCACACAACCAATACCACTCATCCCTCGACACACTCCTGTAAGTTCTAGACCCCATCCTTCAAATTGGTGCAGTGACTTGATGCGTGACTGAGTGGTACAGCTGAAGACACACACTGCGTTTAGCTGCTTCCACCGCCCCCCTCCCTGACCGTGGGTGTGGTAAAAAGAAACTAAACTAATTCCTATCGACTGTAGGAGGATCATTAACGCAGACGGTGAGGTTTTGTTGTATGATACTTTAATAGCGTATGATATTTATGTATTTTATGTCGACGATACAGGTATATAAAAGTACATTGAAGATTATTAAGATAGAAAACGCATATTAAATCGCTTAGTAAGAGGTGCTAGAAAGTCTCCAAGTACACAAGAATGCGATCCCGTGACTCCTATTCTCTCTCTCTCTCTCTCTCTCTCTCTCTCTCTCTCTCTCTCTCTCTCTCTCTCTCATGCTATCCCTGTCTTCTTTTGTTTTCCTTCCGCACTCTGTCTCTTCTTTTCTTTCATTTGTGAGGTGAAATGGGCAAAACAGGTCGCAACGGATATGTTATAAAGCCTCTAAAGATATTGTGTTGGAGCCATGGAGGATTGAATACTTAGAGCCTTAATATAGTGTTTGTCTACACTGACCTCCTCTGCGAGTTCTGATATGGGTCGTAGGAAGTCACGTACATGAAAACGATGTGTGCGTCCTTTCACTATAGTTCTTGTTCTTTTTCGTCCATTTAGAAGATAATGTCACTACGCCCTTATTGTCTTACCAGAAAATCTGTCTCACCTGCATCCCAGTTCATCCATCTAGCACATCTCTCAAACCACTCTGTTTTGTCTCTCTACATCGCAGTGTAAGAAAAATCGCCTTCCCACCGGCAATACTGCCCCTGCTATAACGCCCGTCTAGTGGTTGTCCTGATCCCGGCCTGCTTCGCCATATTCCATTTACCTTACCTGTCCGATCCAATCCTTTCCGCCCACCCTGTTTTCTCCTGCTAAATATTCAGTATCTCATTAATCATTGAACCAGTCGAACTGAGGCTTTGTGTATAGAGCATCATGACCTAATTACTCATACAGGATGCTCGCCTCATTTGTGCTGGTGGAATAATTTAGCTGCAGCGTTGGGCTGCATGGTGGATTTTCTTTTTTATATAATAATTCGTCACTCGCAAACCACTATACCGACAGGATTCGTGAGGATAATTAAAATTTTTGTGTATTGACCCCTATAACTGTGATGGACTGCAAAGGACCTAGAAAACAAATATGGAAGGTTAATGAAGCAGCCCTGAATGAGCTTCTTGGTTCAAATATCCCTGAAATGAACAGGAATGACTGAATCTCAGCTGACTTGAATGGGTGTGAATGATCCTGAAGTTGCTATATTGATCCTCAAGCTGCCTAGATGGATGTGACTAGACCTATGCTGATATATATGGGGTTAATTTGAAATGACTAGGTTTAATGGATGCGAACAGTTTGACTGGAGTTACTGCAATCGGATCTGAACGAACTTCTATCTATCTATATATTGCCAGACGCCTCAATCCCGTTTGGGGTGGCCACAAACAAATCGCCTCCAAGTCGCCCTGTCCCCCGCCATTTCACTGCCCTGCTCCCAGCTCACACACCCCTCTCTCATATACCTCTCCACCC